>NC_035442.2:156615988-156915988 GCF_002127325.2 Helianthus annuus
CGATCATGTGAGTGGTGGGCATGACACTTAAGGCCATTAATCCTCATTGTAGGACCAAGGGACATGAGTGATAGATCTATTGAGTGTAGCGAGCCCACAGCCATGAGGCCGGGGGCGGCCCATAGTGGTGACTATGTCTGATACCGGAGACAAATTGCTAGGTTTGAGTCTTCCTGCACCATTTCACACATACCATTGGCTTTGCAACCCATTGGTGATCTGTTTTTCCTTATTGCTATATACCAGGGACTTTTATACATACAAGACATATTTTAAAGGCTTATACATAAGACTACCACATGAACTCGTTCAACTTTTTGCTGATATTTTTAAACTACATGTATTTCAAGCAATTAATCGGATCTGGCAAGTGATGCATGTTAGACAAGCTGCGTATTCAAGAATTACGTTAAAATGATACTTGTGTGAGAAATGTAAAAGTATCAAATGCAACACATATTTGAGGATGAGGGTAGACATGTGGATAACTACAAGTGGTCTTAAAACACATTACCCCATTGCAATGACACATTCATTCATTCTTTAGATAACTGGACAACTTGACAAATAGTTTAGAAGTATTGTTGTATAAAAATGTATCAACTTTATATTTAAGAAAAGCTGATCGTGTAGAGTTAAAGAAATAAAAAGTTGAGAAGACATGTTGAAGCTCAAGGAGACAAGGAATTTGTTTTGACGTTCAACTCAGTAATATTTTGAGATTATGGAAGCGGATAACACCATTTCCTGTTTGCCACTATCATAGTTGAGTACTTGACGAAGTACATAAGCATGGATACAAAGATTATGAGACATGACATGAACCCTTCATACATACTTTCTTTATAAATAGTTTTATGTACAACTTTGTGAAATACTTTTTAGTAAAATTGACGTCTTTACGACTAATAGATTTTTTATACATTTTATAAAAAAGGGATGTTTCCTATTACAAATAGCTAATTCAAGATGGCTTAAATTCTATCCTTAATAGCGGAGGTTTTATTTTCAGTTTTCATTAAGAGTATAGTTTAGTTTTTTCCTCCACTACTTGCAATGCTTAATATTGAAAAAAACAATAAAAAATACAAAGTTGTTTTGTTTTTCAACATAACTCGGTTTTAAATAACACTTTTATCTAAATGTGGACAAAAAGAATGTACACCATACATATGTAAAATAACTAACTACAAATTAACTGATTAGACAATCACCTTCTGATATTAATAACCATAAATTATGTAATCCTAAGAACATTTATCAAATACATGATTTATACATGAACAAAACAATCATCATACCCACATCAACATTTTTGCAGACTAGTACACAAACAATTTAGACCTTTTTGTACACGGCGATTCACTTTCGTGAAAACTTAAAAAAAATGAAAGACCGGGCACATGATAAGTGGCTTTCCTCTAAGAAATTTAGGCTTAGTTTCATTTCGATTTTGGCCTGGCTTGAAGTCAACTCATCAGCTTTAGACCTAGCCCAACCCATATATAATTTGAGCTCAGCATAAATACAGACTTACTTTAAAATGAATCCATACAAGTTCTACAAGTAAATCGAAATGCAATTAAGCCAAGAAAACAAGTTTTTTTAAACAAAACAAAATTAAAAGAATACAGCTGATCAAAGTACCAGTATACAACAGGTCTAAAGACATCTGACATTACTTCCATATAATTCAAACAATATCTGACCGAAATAACCCAAGAGAAATCAACATAAAAACTAAGGTGGGTGGGTTTGAGCTAACCTCATGGAACTCAACCAATGTAGTTAACTATTCTTGACGGTTATGTGAACTTGGTTGACTGTTTGATCTCTGTCTGACATGTGTAGGGGTTCTGCTTCTTGTGGTTTGGGCATTCTCTCTTGACCTACTTGATCCGCGAATCTACTATTCATCTGCAGATGAAAAGTCAAACATGCTATCCGAATCATCCAACAGATTGTCGGACCAGCTCAGATTCTGATAAAAACATAGTCACCATCATCGTCATCATCTTCATCATACTCAAACTGCATATTGAGCATGCCTTGTTCCCCCATATCTTCTTCCAAATGTCTCCATCAAGTTCACGTTCAGGGTCCACATCTGTTGGCCTAAGACATGGGTGTACACGGCTGGCATGTTTTCTAATTGAGTATAATTACCAACAAAATCACAGTAGCAAGTGAGCAATTTCTTGCTTTCGAGTCCATGAATTGGCGAGCAGGGTCAACCACAGCCCACCCGTTGATTTCACCCCTACATAAAAGGGCAAAGCTTAGTTCGTTCCCTCACCTATTCATATTTGACATGTGAAATGGTCATTTGAGTGGCGGGGTTCGTGTCGTATGGGCGACATCCTTTTTCAAGTGAAGAACAAAGTAGAAGCAAGCATGTGTGGGTGTTCCATACAAATAGGCATCTAGCTTCTTCAAATTCATTTATATAACTTGTAGGGAGGGAGATTTGGGTTCCTTTCTATCATCATTCTTGTCGTAACAGGAATAGGGAGATGCCTACACTTATTAGACGAAGATCTTCTATCTTTGGGCATCTTCACGGTTCACAAAATCAGAAGTGCCTGTTTATTAAACAATACCATGAGGAAACCATGAGATTAAACATGAGTATTCTGATACAAAATATTCTACTCATCACAGCATTGATATATAATATTGTACAATCAAGATTCAAATCTTGTATATAAAGTAATTGACCATAAATTCAAAGGTTAAAACTAGTATCATGGCTTACTAAGTTACAAATCTGAACTAATTCGCTCAAACAACAATCCAACGACGTAAAATATAGAGCCGTAAAACAATACTAGTGTTTCACAACATTGATCTATTAATTATATCGTACTTGTACAACAATCAAGATTCAAATATTCTATGGTGAAAACAATTAAGCATTGTCTCAAGATTTTACAGATGAATGGCATTGGTGTTTCTTTAACTTCATGAATGATTAAATGTTCGAGCATTTCCCAATTTAACTATTCGCCATTATCACTAATATGAATTGCTTATACACAAAGTTCATTAACATCAGGATATGAAATGATTAGAAAAATCACATAAATATCTAACTCTTTTATAGAAAGAAAAATAGTGGAAAAACAAATCAACGTTCACAATTCACAAACAATATAGCGAAAATTGTTCATCTAAATCGCCAGTACAATATGGCAAGTTGGCAATTAATACAATTCTATTTGTACGTATATAATATAATAAACCATAATTCCATTAGAAATCTGAACTGATTCGCTCAAACTACAATCCGACGCCATAAAAATAGAGCAGTAAAACATAATATCAGTATCATAGCTTATTAAGTTAAGAAATCTAAACTGATTCGCTCAAACTACAACCCAACGCCGTAAAACAAAAATTAGGGTTTCACACAGCATTGATCTATTATATTGTATAATAAAGATTCAAATACTGTATGGTGAAAACAATTAGGCGCTCCTCATTCAATGTTTCTTTAACTTCATGAATGGTTAACCGTTCGAGCATAGCCCAAATTCAACTATTCCACCACTATCAGTAATCATATGAGTTGCTTTACACAAGATCATTAACATCAGGATGTGGAATGATTAAAACATCTAATTCTTTTCTTGAAAGAAAAACAGTGGAAAAAAAATCAACATTCACAATTCACAAACTAGATAGCGAAAATTGTGCATCTCAATGAGTGGTGACAACTGATATAATTCCATCTGTAGGCATAAATATATAATATAGATCATAATTCAATGTTAAAATCAGTATCACAGCTTATTAAGTTAAAAAATCTAAACTAATTCGCTCAAGCTACAATCATATCACATAAACATAATCTTAGGGTTTCACCACCCAACTTATTCTACAATCATATCACATAAACACCTTTCATAGTCACATTCACAGTTCTAATTGTAACATCTCTATCAAGAAAACGAATCATAAATCACCAGATCCTATTAAAAAAGGATCTAAACATCATCATCATCATCATCATACAAAACCTAATCCATGAGGAATGCGACATATACGAGAATTGAACACTTCAAACACCGATTAAAGCTTTACCTGATGAACTTAAAAGCTAGAAATCAAACCTGATCGTTAATCAAAGAAGTGAATTTTGAAATTAAGTGGTTGAGTTTGTGCACCCTAGGGGAGTCCTTACAGTGCGCGAAGAAGTGAATTTTGAAATTAGGTGTTGAGTTTGTGCAGCCTCGTGGCGTTATATAATGAATAAGCGCACAGAAAAGCATGTATTGTAATGAGGGTCATTTTGGGCAACCATTTTCCAAAACTTGGGCTCCATTCACTAGTATTGGGTCGGGTTTAATATTGCATACCCAAACTTATTGAACTCATGAGTACCCAAGTAATATTTTTTTTTTCCAATCTCTCATACCCGGTTTTCATATCCATTGGGTATCCCGTATACCATCCTGAATGTTTTGGATTACGGTTATACCAGTCGGGGTTCTAGGTTGTTTTGTCAATTGTCCCTGCTCCAAATTACTTTTTCGGAAGAACACAACCAACATTCTCTCTGAAGCCGGTGATTGAATGAGTATCAGAGAATGAATCAACTGTAATTTAAAAGGCTGGCAAGCAAACAAATGACATAAAGCGGTGAATGTTGTTGATCGTTTTGGAGTTGCAGACGATTTAATGTAATTGGTGTTGGTGCACTTGTGTCTGTACTTTGTCTGTATATCGGTCTGTATGTAAACGATGTCCTAAATCAGTCTGTAAGTTGACCAAGTCAACTATCCTCCTAGTTGACTTGGACAACATGATGTTGTCTGGATCGAAGGATAGCCTCGAAGGATACAACTGATCCTTCGAGGTGCTCGAAAGATATGGTTCGACCATGGTTCGACCATTAGGCATCGAAGGATGATCCTTCGATGTCCATGCTGATCTTTCGGACACATTGTCATCGACAGATGATCCTTCGGACCATCTATCGATCCTTCGACCAAGACCTGTTATGTATGGGTATAAATACCCATGCATTGTGTTAGTGTTAGAAGATGCACACTTAGAGAGTTAGTGAAACTCTGCTGGAAAACACACACACACACACTTTAGAGAGTTTGCAAACAAGATTGTAAACATTGTGCTTGTAACCGTAAACCTTCATACGTATTAATACAGTGGTGTTAATCGGTGAACTTTGTGTGTTCTTGTGTTTGTTCTTGCATCATTCCGGTTTGCCCGCTAGCTTGGATTCCGCACTCGCTAGTGGGTTAGTATAACAAGGTTTAGGTTTGTTCTCGATCCTCCGAGAAAAGGGACCTACAAGTGGTATCAGAGCCTCGCTCTTTACCTTGTTTAAAACCGGTTTGTTCAAGTTCTTGGTGTGTTTGGACACTTGGTTTAGCACCCGTTTTTGGTAGTTTTCTGCATAAAAACGCGTACTAAACCTATCGGAGTGTTCGGGGTCGGTTTGGGTAACATAAAAATCGTTTTTGTGAAACCTTGATTTTTCCGGCCATATCTCCGGTGTATTTCCGGTGACCAGTTCTTGAAGATAAGGTTGCTTATTTTGGCAAAAATTTTTGAAAGTCAATTGTTTGGTGAAAAGTTGTTGCAGAACCATCCTTTCTGCCGAAAGTTGGTACATCAACACATCACCTTTTTCACCAACCCGTCGTACTTTGTGTCAGTGTGTCAGAACTGTCGAAAGATATCCTTCGACATCGAAAGATATCCTTCGACATCTTTCGATCAAAGGCAGCTCGAAAGATAAGCATCCTTCGAGTAGTCTTTCGAAGTCTAAGGGTTATCCTTCGTAGTTGGAATCTTTTCGAAAGTTGGTTGTCCGAAAGATAAGGATACATCTCGAAAGATAAGGATCTTTCATTGTGAATCCTTCGAGATCAGTATTCGAAAGATATAAATCTTTCGAACATTGAATCTTTCGTGATAATCAGTCGAAAGATAAGGATCTTTCATTGAGAATCTTTCGAAGACTATTGCTCGAAACTCAACAGTAATCTTTCGATCACTGTTGATCCTTCGAACAAGTCTTGATCTTTCGATCAGATTGTATCTTTCAATTGTTGTCTGTTGTTGTTAACAGTTTGTGGTGTGTAGGTTATTTATTAATTTTTGATCACAATGAGTTGCACAAGTCCTTGGGATTGGAGTACGGATCCACAACCAGATCTGAAACAGATGTCGATGGCTGAATATATGACGAGTGCCATTCCAAAACAACAACAATCAATAAGTTCATGTCAATGGGCTTTGGTTTCCAATCAAAGTCAAAGTCTTCAGAATCTTCTGATTAGTGAAAGTGAAACGGGCAGTAACAATCGTCCACCAAAGCTGAACCACATGAACGATTTTCCGTCATGGAAAGGCCGCTTTCACACATATGTTCAAGGACAAAGCACCGATCTTTGGATGTGTTTTGTCAATGCATTCAACGAAAGTCTTGAAAGTAGAGCATCCACTTCAGAAGGTTACGCCAACATGCTTGAAAATGACAAGAAGGCTTATGAATTGGAGAAAAAGGCCTATGCCATACTTACTCAAGCACTCAACAAAGACATCTACCATCAGTTTTCATATTGCAAGACCACGAAAGCATTGTGGGATGCCTTAGTTGCTAGAGGAGAAGGCAATGCAGCTGCTCGAAAGTCTAGGCATGATTTTGTTGAAGAAAGAATTTGAATCTTTCCAGTTTTTGGAAAACGAGACTCTGAATGATATGACCACACGTTTCTATCATTTGATTAGTGAAATGTGTGCTTACGGGGTGGCAGCTACTCAACAAGACATGGTGAACAGGTTTTGCTGACGCCCTACCCCCAAAATGGAGTTCGTTTATTGAGCTGTTGAAGCATACTAAAGCTCTAGATGAGATTAACATCTATGAGTTCATTCAGAAGTTGGAACATAAAAATGATGAAGAAATTAGGAAAGCAAGGCGTGCTCCAGCTCCTCAAAATACAGAAATGTATTTGCCTGGTTTTGGTCCTTCAGCTAGTTCTGTTCAGCAACCGAAGCTTCAAACTGCTTTTGTGTCCAATACGAGTTCTTTTCCATTTCCTCAATCAACAGCTGCTCCACCACAACCTCAATTCGATCCGAGGTCTTACATTCCTGTTCCAACACAGCCACAACCACAACCTCAACAACAACAACAGCAAGCTCACTATACAAGCAATCCTCAACCTCAATCCCAAAGTCATCACACAATCCGAGTCGACAACTCAAATCTTTCACACCTTAGTATTGAAGTTGCTAAGGAACATATGGAAATTATCAACACCATGGTCAGTGCTTACTGTGGTTTGGTAGCTGGTCAGCTTGGAAACATCAACATGACCAATGAAGATTATGATCAGATCGACAAGGAAGAAATGGAGTTGATGGATATTAAATGGGCTTTTGCTAGTGCGGTTAGAAGGGCAAAAGATTTCATGGCGAGAACTGGAAGAACTTCGTTGGAAGGAAAGAAAAACACGAAGTATGGGTTTGATATTAATGCCGTCACGTGCTTTAATTGTGGCGAGAAAGGGCACTTTAAACGTGAGTGCACTCGACCAACGAAACACGGCAATCACAACCCGTTCAGAAACCAGACTAATGCGAATGCCCAACAAGAAAACCGTGAACGGAGGATGGTGGCAGTGAATAACAATCAGGGACAGCCTGGAGCTACCAATCACAATCGGGCTTTGGCTGTTCAAGCTGATGAAGGATGTGACTGGTCAGTGCAGTTTGGTGAAGGTGATCAAGGAAGTGGAACTGCATTGTATGCTAAAGTCATCGAGCAGGTTCAAAAGGAAGAATCTTCTGGGAGCGATGACAGTTCTGGTTATTCGGGCAGTTCGGATGAAGAAGGCTCTGTTTCTGGGGATAATCACTCAGAGCCTGATGTGAATGAAGAAGGAGATGATGATATACAGGAGCTACTGAATGAAGCTGATGAGCTTAAATGTCAGAAATCAATTCTGATTAGGAAGGCTGCTGATACATCAATGGAAATGGAAAAGCTATTCTCTGAAGATGGAGCTTTTTCTTTTCAAACTGCCTTTATGGCAAATGGTTCAGCCTCTACTAGTCAGGTAACTTCTGAACCTCCTGCTCCTAGTATTTGTAAATCATGTGCAGATATGAAGCTTGAATCAGAAAAGCTTCATAGTCATAATCAGAATTTGGTTATTGAACTGTCAAAATGCCAAGAGGCAAACATGGCTTTAACCCGGAATGAAAAAGAATTTAAATCTGTAATAGAAACATTAAAGAAAAATGTGTCCGAGGTTAACAAAGTAGTTTACCACAAACAAGTAAGTATAAATGAGTACATTAACCTTGTGGAAGAAACTAAGAAGCAATTAGCCATTGCCCAATGCAAGCATGATGCGATCAAACAGAAATTGGATAGTTATTCTAACTCCCGATTTGTGCTTGATCACATCATAGACGTTCAACAACTGAAAGGTAACGTGAAAGGTGTAGGGTATAAGGCGTGTCCACCCCCTTTGATGGACAACTATACCAAGATGCCTGATGAAGAGGAAATGCCCCGGTATGAACCCAGTGTGCCTTTGAACTTTGAGGAATTTTCTACTGGCCTAGGGTTCAAACCGGAGAATTCTGAAAATACATCCACAGAGCAACAGGAAGCTTCAACATCCATGAAACAAAGTCCTCCAATCATCGAGGACTGTGAGTCATCGGATGATGAATCAGAAGTGGATGTGAGTGAACAGGATAACTCACTTAACAAGATGAAAGGAGTTGTCATTCCCATTGAGAATCACATCCTTTGTGATCCTGATACTCCTGAGGCTTCATCTGTTGAGAAGCAAGTGATTGATCCTGTCGAGGTTGATAAGACAAGTGTGTCTACTGTTAAAAGCAGTAATGTGTTGTACACTTTGGTTGGAGATAATAAAATCTACTCAGATCATGTTTTTCCAATTAAAAATGTAAATAAATCTTTGATTGACAAAGTCTTTGAAGACAATACAAACAAATTTTTGGGAAAAACACTTCCGGGAATTGTGGTAACACAATGTGATCCAATTCCTAAGGCTGAGATTAGGAAACAATTTGGTAATCAAAAATCTCCAACCACTCGACAACCTACTGCTTCTAAGGGTAAACAACCACAACGAGCTCCAAAGCCAAAGGCTAAAGTTGAAACAAAAGGAGCTCGTTACATGAAGAAAGGAAAAGATGTTAAGTTTGTAGCATCAAAAGGTACAGATAAAATTGAGACTTTTGAAAACAAATCAAACACTGATTTTGTACAACAAGTCAAGATTTTGAAACGAAACAGTGATAACAATTACACCCAACACACAAACGGGTGTGATGAAAAAGCAAGTACCTCAGGTTCTACAAGCTCAACATCTGGTAGTCGATCAAGTTCTCCTAAGTCTGTTGAAAGGAGAACTTGTTTCAAATGTGGAGAAATTGGGCACATTATCAGAAATTGCCCAAACGCTCCAAAGAAGAAGTTT
This sequence comes from Helianthus annuus, assembly GCF_002127325.2. NCBI lineage: Eukaryota > Viridiplantae > Streptophyta > Magnoliopsida > Asterales > Asteraceae > Helianthus > Helianthus annuus. The sequence goes on from NC_035442.2 coordinate 156,625,486, forward strand.
GTTGAAAAGGCTCCACCTGAAGCAGTTCACCCTCAACGTCGGTCAGTTTCACCTAAACAAGATAAACGAACTGTAAGAGAACAAGAAACTAAGCAACGACGTAAGAACATAAAAACTGTTGAAAAAGCTTTAAAATCTGAAGTTAAAACAGTTCAAAAGGAACCAAGAGTGTCACAACCTGTAAAACCAGAATCTTCAAAAACTGGTAGCCACAGACAAACTTGGTTACCTAAGTCGGGTGACAATTCAGGGGGAGCAGTTGTTCTTGAAAACCATCAAGAGATAGAGCTTACGTATCGTGATGCCAAGGGACGACCCAAGACCACTAAGGCTTGGGTCCCCATTCTCAACTGATGTGTTTATTTGACATGTGCAGGATGTTCTAGGAGGAACTATTAATAGTCATTGGATTGTTGATAGTGGAGCATCCAGGCACATGACTGGCGACTTACGGCTCCTGTATGACGTGAGAAATATTAGAGGAGGGTATGTTGCTTTTGCGGGTGATAAAGGAGGGTACATCACTGGAGAAGGAAGTATCTCCAATGGCATCGTGTGCTTTGATAAGATCAATTATGTGAAGCAAATTGATCACAATCTTCTCAGTGTGTCGCAAATCTGCGATAAAAAGTTCTCAGTGATTTTTGATGATGCTGGCTGTTATGTGCTGAAGCCTGGTTTCAAAATTCCACAAGAATGGGTTCTCTTATCGGCTCCGAGAGTTAATGATCTTTATATTCTCGACATGAGCCAGGCGATTACAACATCTGCACAAGTTACTTGTTTTGTCTCAAAAGCCACAGAAAAGGAGTCTATATCTTGGCACAGAAGAATGGGACACATTCACTTGAGAAAAATGAACCATTTGGTGAAAAATAATCTTGTGAATGGTGTGCCTGTAAGAAGTTTTCATCTACAAGATATCTGTGTCTCTTGCCAAAAGGGGAAGCAAACAAAGAAGTCTCACCCTTTGAAGAAAATCAACACTGTTAGCATGCCTCTCGAACGTCTTCATATGGACCTTTTTGGACCTATGAAGCACAAGACAACGTTTGGTGATGCTTATTGTTTAGTAGTTACTGATGACTACTCTAGATTTTCTTGGGTATCTTTTATGGCACACAAAAGTGAAACTCCTGGCATCCTCAAGGATCTTCTTACAATGTTGGAAAATCTCTATACGTTGAAAGTGAAAAGGATCCGAAGCGACAATGGAACAGAATTCAAGAATCAAGTTATGGATGAGTTTTGTACTTCTAAAGGAATTCTTCATGAGTACAGTTCTCGTTATACTCCACAACAAAATGGTGTCGCTGAGAGGAAGAATCGAACTATTATTGAAACTGCAAGAACAATGTTAGTAGAGTCGGAACTCCCTATTCAATTCTGGGGAGAGGCTGTATCGGCTGCTTGCTACACGTTGAACAGAGTTCTTACAGTTAAGAGACATGGCAAGACTTGCTTCGAACTCCTTCAGAGAAGGAAACCGGATCTTTCTTACCTTGAACCGTTTGGTGCTCCTTGTACTATGATTGAACCGGATGGAAAGTTTGGTGCACGAGCTATCGAGGGTTTCTTCCTTGGATATGCAACTCCAAATTTTCGTGTTTGGAATCTAGCTACCAAAAAGATTGAGCTATGGAGTGAAGTTAGGGTTCAAAGGTACACGATTCCTGTTAGGGCTCCGGGTGATCCGTGGATGTTCGATTATGATGGGCTATTTGACTCCTTCAATCTGCCAACCTTTGACGAAGAATCAGCAGCGGCTCGAATGTTGTTGGAAAGTGACAACGCTGCTGTCTCGCCACTGGTTAGACCTATTGTTGTTGATCCTCAAGCTTCTACGTCAGTCAACAATATGGTTCAAAATGAGGTTTATGAAGATGCTGCTGATTATAATGACTCTTCTGAAGATGATGAATATCATGATGCAGCCGAAGGATCTTCAGCTCCAGCTGCTCCTGTTCAAGGTGCCTCTGGTGATATACCTCATACGCAGAATGTAGATACTGCTGAAGGGAATGCATCCACCTCTACACACATTCCTGGTGTGGAGTTGGTTGTTGATCTTAATCTGAACAATTTGGGTATCAATGCTCGTGTACCGGATAATCCTGAAATGAGGATTCACGACACCCATCCCCAGCAGAATATCATAGGAGATGTCCATCGCGGAGTGCAGACGCGTAATCAGCTGAGAAACAACCGGAATGCTGGTTTGTATTCAGCTATAAGAGAATCTGGTCAACAGAATGACTGGTCCTTCGCGTGTTACGTGTCACAAGAAGAACCAAAGTCGTGGAAGGAAGCATTGAAAGACAGTGCTTGGGTTGAAGCCATGCAGGAAGAATTACAGCAATTTCACAAGCTGGGTGTTTGGAAGCTTGTTGAAAAGCCTGAGAATTACAAGAAGATTGGCACTCGATGGGTCTTCAAGTGCAAGAAAGACGACCGTGGAGTAGTTATTCGGAACAAAGCTCGTTTAGTCGTTCAAGGTTTTCGTCAGATAGAAGGAATCGACTACAACGAAGTCTATGCACCAGTTGCACGTCTGGAAGCTATTCGGATCTTTCTGGCTTATGCCTCATTCAAAGGATTCAAAGTTTACCAGATGGACGTCAAAAGTGCATTTCTACATGGTGTGGTTGAAGAAGAGGTATATGTCGAACAGCCTCCAGGTTTTGAAGATCCTGTCCATCCCGATCGGGTTTGGTTGCTCAACAAAGCTCTATATGGTCTTCATCAAGCGCCACGAGCTTGGTATGCAACCTTATCTACATATCTGCTGGAGAACGGTTTTCGAAGAGGTCTTATCGATTGTACTCTCTTCATCAAAGAACAAGATGGAGATCTTCTTCTGGTTCAGGTATATGTTGATGATATTATTTTCGGTTCTACTAATGATGTTTTGTGTAGGAATTTCGAGCGCATCATGCAGGATAAGTTCGAGATGAGTGCTATGGGGGAAATGAATTTCTTTTTGGGCCTACAAGTGCAACAAACGAAGTCTGGGATATTCATCCATCAGACCAAATATGTTGGAGACATCTTGAGCCGGTTCCAGATGTCCGATGCAGCGCCCATTGGTACCCCATTGCCAACTAATCATGGAATTACTCCTGACTTGAAGGGTGAACCTGTTAGTCCTTCATACTATCGCGCGATGATCGGATCCCTTATGTACCTCACAGCATCAAGGCCAGATATAATGTATCCAACGTGCCTACTTGCCAGATATCAAGTCAACCCGAAGGCCTCACATCTTGCAGCTGTCAAAAGGATTTTTCGTTATTTGAAGGCTTATCCAGACACCGGTCTGTGGTATCCTAGGGATAATAACTTTGACTTGGTCGCATTCAGTGATTCTGATTTTGGCGGATGTAAAATCGACGGCAAATCCACAACGGCTGGATGTCAGTTTTTAGGAAATCGCCTAGTCACCTGGCAGTGCAAGAAGCAGACGTGTGTAGCTACATCAACATGCGAAGCTGAATACATTGCTGCCTCAAGTTGTTGTTCACAAGTTCTCTGGATCCAACAACAATTGCGGGACTACGGTTTTGAATTCCTAACTACTCCTATATACGTTGATAATTCTGCTGCTTTAGATATCACTAAAAATCCTGTGCAGCATTCAAAGACCAAACACATCGAAATCAAATATCACTTCATACGTGATTGCTTTGAGAAAAGGCTAATCGATGTTGTTAAGGTCCACACCGATGACCAACGTGCCGACTTATTTACCAAAGCTTTTGACAAATCTAGATTTGACTTCTTATTATTGGTAAATGGCATTAAGGTCAAGCAAGAGTAAACCAACATCGGAAAATCATTTTTGTAAATATCTTTGTGTGTTTTTAAATTTATCTTAGTTTGTTGATTTTAGGGGGAGTAAATCCAAAAATCGGAAAATACAAAAACATCGAAAAATTTCAAAAACACAAAAACAATAGAAAATCAAAAATGAGTTTCCTGGCGAGCAAAAGAGAAAATGATAGTACATCAGTGGTCTATCCAAACCTCTTTAAACCTTAAATGCAAAACGATAAGCAGCTCTATATAAGATGTATCGGTAGGCTCACAATCATTTTAAAGTGTGCAGGGTGATATAAATCTTAATCGACTGAAGACCAGGTGGGAACCATTCATTGGCATATGGTCTTAGTACCGAAATTTCGTTTGATAGATTGCCGAGGTTCTGAGATATTCGGTCTTTATGCTGCTTATCATCTGGGTATCATGGTTGTATCTTTTACCGAAAAATAACGGGGACGCAAGTCTAGATCTTCCATGATACTATACATACGTGTACATATTGCATACTGCATTCGACCTCAATAAGTGATAAACAATCACATGTCCAAATCAAATAAGTGATAAAATATCACATTTATCCGGGTGTCAAGTTCGTCTCTCTGCTGTACGGAAGTACTGACCTGTTCACGGACTTGCACCTGTGCCCTCATGCATATGAAAATCAAGTTCCTCATCAATAAGTGATTATATCACAAAGGACTTGTTTTCAAATCAAAATAAGTGAGTATCTCACAATTTATACGGTCAAACAGATGATAATCGGTATACTCACCGGTAAGATGAACTCTCGTGCATACCTTGATACGGGAATGTGTCGTGATGTGGATGAACACCGGTTGGTAAGTATAAACCATACATTAACGTATCCTCTCGCCATGATTACATCTGATAAGTTGAGCTTAAGTGGACAACAATACCGATAATTGTTATAGGATGCTTATCTTAATGTTAACTAACTGAACAACAAGAGTGTTTTGGCATGACCGTACACTGATATGATTCTCTTACCCTCGAAACTCGCAAAAAGAATGTTTGTATATATTTATTTACTGTTTAACTTTTATTTGTTTTCTTTTTTAAACAGTTTCGTCGTTTGGTGCATATCAGCACGACATTAGCGGTGATGTCGTTTGATAACACTCAAAGGATTTTAAATTGTTGTCTTTTTCTTTCAAAAATACCAAAAAGATTTTAGGCGTGTTTTAATATAAACTTTATAAAAGCCAAAAAGATTTTATTTCTACTTTATTTTCGATCGTACGATGTTGGAGCTCGAGTCTTCGTTACCTGAAACCTGAACGAAAACCGAATTGACTAAACCTTCATAAACGGTCGAAATTTGCAAGTTTTGAAAGTTAAAGACTTAAATTGACAAATTTATTAAACTTTCAAACTGTCGGACGGTGTTTGATTATGACATGGTCATTCGTGTGTCATTTGTTTATACTATATTCCAAGCAGTTGTTCTCATTACGCGTTTAGATTTCTTGCATGTGCAGATTCTAAAGGCAAGGAGAACATGGTCGATGACTAACTTTGGAATGAAGACACGACGAGAAGGCGCTCTAAAGATGAAGATGATCGAGTTGCCGCTGGCCATCATCAACACCACAAGGATCTCACTTCATAAAGTTAAAGTATTTCACGAGCATAACTCAAGGGGGAGCTTATGCTAAGGGGGAGTGTGTTAACACACTGCCTACATGATACGGGTAGTTTGTTGATACACTCTCTGCTTTCAAGACGTGAAGACTTTGAAGATCCTCCGACCATGAAGACTTGAAAGGACATCAGAGTTTTGGAAACTCGAAGACCAAAGACTGTCGAAGTTCGAGACAAGTCTACATCTATAGAAGATAAAAACAAGATAAAGACAAAGCTACAGCCAAGGGGGAGTTTGTTGGTGCACTTGTGTCTGTACTTTGTCTGTATTCGGTCTGTATGTAAACGATGTCCTAAATCAGTCTGTAAGTTGACCAAGTCAACTATCCTCCTAGTTTGACTTGGACAACATGATGTTGTCTGGATCGAAGGATAGCCTCGAAGGATACAACTGATCCTTCGAGGTGCTCGAAAGATATGGTTCGACCATGGTTCGACCATTAGGCATCGAAGGATGATCCTTCGATGTCCATGCTGATCTTTCGGACACATTGTCATCGACAGATGATCCTTCGGACCATCTATCGATCCTTCGACCAAGACCTGTTATGTATGGGTATAAATACCCATGCATTGTGTTAGTGTTAGAAGATGCACACTTAGAGAGTTAGTGAAACTCTGCTGGAAAACACACACACACACACTTTAGAGAGTTTGCAAACAAGATTGTAAACATTGTGCTTGTAACCGTAAACCTTCATACGTATTAATACAGTGGTGTTAATCGGTGAACTTTGTGTGTTCTTGTGTTTGTTCTTGCATCATTCCGGTTTGCCCGCTAGCTTGGATTCCGCACTCGCTAGTGGGTTAGTATAACAAGGTTTAGGTTTGTTCTCGATCCTCCGAGAAAAGGGACCTACACTATTCAGAGAGTAGCCTTTTAATGGAACAAACAGCCCCTTAATATATATATATATATATATATATATATATATATATATATATATATATATATATATATATATATATATAATATAACGAGTTGGCGTCAACTGGCGCGTTGCTGCGGGATTTGAATTCTGCGTGTCTTTAGTATCACTATATACGATGCAAAATTTCTTAAGTTTATGCTAAACACGGGCATTGCAGCAAGGTATTCATATACAAACCAAACATTAAAGACCTGTACCGTTTAAGTTATAATAATAGTAGTTTTAATTAACATAGCTTAGATATCATAAGCGCCTTTTAGATCCAGTAGTATTTCTCCTCAAATACTAACGGGTTTCAGGCCATCAGCCTACAAAGTCCAAATCACCGGCTTGAGTTTTCAATGGAGAAGTGTAAACGGGCAAAGGTGACGACAGGACCATCCCTGAGAATGCCAAGAAACTATAGGGGCCCGAGCGAGAATAAAAAATGGGCCCTACAATATAAACTCAGTAAGTCATAAATAAACAGTCAATGATACAACGATATTATGATAACAATACAAAATAAAGCATGCAAGATAACCTAATTCACCTCTTTAAACGAATCATGAGACTTGTAAAAAATTATAACATGTATCATTTTTTAATTATCAATTAGTCGAGTCAAATAAATTTTACATATTTAAACCTATCAGGCTATCCATACATTTGAATATTTCAATAGATTTATGGTGAAATTTTTTACTAATTATGGTTTAATTTAAAATATTATTTATGTAATAGAAATGTAGAAGTAGTTATATAATCTAAAATATTACTCTTTTTATATACTAAATTCTCAAAAATAATTGAATAAATAATATATATAAGCGTTAAAACAAATAAAAAATAACTAAATAAATAAATAATATACAATTCTATAACCTTTAAAAATTTAACTGACTTATTTCAGTGAAAGTTAATTAAAAATAATTACTACAAAATAGTTTAACGAAGCACCGATCATTGAAAGTTAACTAAAAACACAATTTACTATAAAATAGTTTAACTAACCACAGATGATAAAATATGAAATATGAATTTTTTTTTATTTTTCTTTTTCTCTATTTTAAAGATGTGTATGTTTTATTGTAAGTTAACTTTTCCGATTACCCTTCAAGTCTGGTTTTAACTTTAGTTTTAAAAACAGAAACATAAAATAACAATAAATAAATAGTGCCCTTATCTTCTTCTTTTACTTTATTGACAACGGAGGACCCGAGGAGATGTTGCCACTTCGCCGGCCAGAAATGAAAACGCCTATCCACTACTCGTGTACTGTCTCTGATATCATCTAATTCTTTCCAAAATTCGTAGAATTCGACGTTCCAACCTCATCAGAAAACAAACTCGCCGCGTAACCCCTATAGACCCACTGAGAGAGCGGGCCCTAAGCGGTCGCCCACCCCTCCCCCCTCAGGGCCAGCCCTTGGTGACGATATCTTGTGCAACTGCCTGCTATGTCATGTCGGATGCGGAGGAACCCGAGGGGCTGTTGTGGTGGCAGGTTTAGGTTGTGTTGTGTTGTGTTAACACCACTGGCAATGAAGAAGAAGGCAAGAAAGTAGCAGAGAAAGATGGTTGGAGTCGAAAATGAAAAAGAAAGCAATAATGGTTGGAGCGTTTGATGGTTGAAGACGACAAGAGACGACGGGCGTTTAATCAGCGGTGTTGGCACTGTTGCCGGTGTCCGTTATTGTTCGTCGTAAGTTATTTAAAGGCAACCATAACACTGGTACTATGGCGTTAATGTTGGTATTTGAAGAAACGAGAAATGTTGGGTTCGTTTTCAGTTACCGTTGTTTCCGTTATCAAGTAGATATTTAGTTGCATTTGATTATGGTGGCATACGTCCTTGACTATGATGATTTAATACAAAAAGCCGCCATGATCATACATACGGGTATCCGTTTCTTTCAGTTTCCTTCTTATGTGCCACCACATTCAAAAAACACCATTTCTACAGAAAATAAGAAACACATACTAAATATTTTAAAAAAAATCAACGCTAATCAAATTACGAAAGCAAGCATAGAGCATGGATGGCAGAAAGGTGAAAACGCGAAACATTCAGGGTAATTTGCAGATACATATATGTATATGTCATGAACCGGTGTGATGAATCAACACACCTCTTCGTATGACGGTTGTATTATGTTATTTCGAATGGAACGTCGGTTCGGTTATGAAAATTGAAGTCACCACCAATAGAATCTGATTGTATGGTTGTTTGGACGTTGGCAATTTGTATAATATAATATACAATATACAATATGGATGAGTATAATAAAATATACAATGTGGATGTAATATATTTCATTGAACGGTGCGGGTGGCAATTTGTATGGTATGAATGAAACGGTGTGATGATTTGATTTCAACCGAAACGGTGGGATAGATATTGACCGGTGGAAAAGTTGGTGGTAAAATAATATTGACCGGTGCAACTTCCTAATTGTATATATACATTTTGAATGAACCGGTGTCTGACGATGAAGTGTTGCGATGATTTCTTTATACGCATCCAAAGTTGGTAATTGTATAAGGATATAATATATGTGTGTGTTTTAGAGATAATTGATATTGGGGGGAAATTTGAACTGCATGAGGAAGTGGTTTTTGCATTTAATGTTTCTGAACACCATCATCAAAAGCTCCCCAACTTCCTCTCAATTCTTCTTATCATATATCACTCTCGAAGTCATTCTCTCACACACACGAACGCACTCTCTTCTTCTTCTTTAGGCGCTTTTTTTCTTCAGATTTTAGGGCTCCATCTAGACGGAGATGTCAAAATCAGTTATGTTTGAAGGCGGAGGATCGTCCCTTTCTCTAAGTTTCATCGATGATTTCAATCCTGTGAAAGATATGTGGAATCTAAAGGCTCGAATCATCAGAAAATGGACGCATGTGTTTCGGATGGATCTGATCTTGCTAGATGAGAAGGTATTTACTTTTTTAACTTTCTTTTTCATGAGTACTGTTTATAGTTTTGTGTAGTGGTACGAGTTAGGGTTTGGATACATTAGCACTTTATTTCCGTAATTTTATATTTCACGTCTATTGTTTGCTGTTTGGATTATGATATTAGGGTTTTTAACTTTGTAATGTATTCTGATATTAGGGTTTTTTTCGTACATTTCAGGGTTGTAAGATTCAGGCTGGTATCAAGGGCCCTTTGATACCTTATTTTGACTCCCAACTTCAGGAAGATTCAGTTGTTGTTTTGTCCAGGTTTGGTGTTGGTGAAAACCTGGACACATACAAAGTTGTGAATCATGCTTATAAGACTAACTTTTATCTTGTACAATTGTTAGACCTGCTTTTGGTTGGGAAGGTGTTGAATACGGTTTTAAGTTAATCTCACATTCACTTATTGACAAAGGAGAATGCAAAGGCCTTTTGACTGTTGGTATGTATTTTGTTTAGTTGCTGTTCACTTATAATGTTTCCTTATTATTTTTGAGCTTGTAAATCATATGCAAGTGATCGTCCTTATTTTATTGCAGATGTTGTAGGTACTGTCGTTTGGTGTGGTGATATGGACATATATGGAAAACCTCCTAAAGAAAGAAAAATGATGAACTTTGAACTCGAAGATGTGGAGTAAGTATTTTTCTTTGTTTTATCTATTTATTATGTGTTATATTTGTGTGAAAATGTATTTCTTTTTCAAGAAATTCAGTTCCTTTCTTAACTTTGTTGACCATGAATATTGTTTAGACTTTTGTGCTTTGTATGCCTTATTGTTTGTATACATTTTGCAAGGTGATTTGCATTTTTAATTTCATGGGTATTATTTATCTACATGCAGGTTCATCCATCCGAAATTATTTGTGTTATTTGGATTTAAATGATTTGCATTTATTTGTCTTCTTTGCAATTAATACAACAATTAGAAAATGATTTGTATTTATTATAAGCAATCATCCAGTTGTGATTGTATTTTTGAGATTTGTAGGAGAATTGGTATTTATTTGTAACAGGATTGGTGTCAATTCTAATCAGCTTACAGCACCAATGAACACTTTTCATAAACATTTAGAAGACGAGAAACATTGAACTTCAAATAAAAAAAGATTAACAAAACACAAACAAGACAAAAAAAATCCAGCTGATCTCCAAAAAAAACCCTTGAATATGATTTTTTGAATGTCAATCTAAGCTTCCAATAACAAATAAGTGTTGTAACATCTAAAGGCAATTGCTATCTATCAATATGCGTTAAAAAGTTGAGCAATATCTACATACCTGAAGCGATGGGCAAAGATCTTCTCTGTTGCTCAATCTTCCGCCTCCTGAGAGAATACTAGTTGAGCAATTAGAGTGTGAATGATACGTATGTGTTTGTAAAAAAAACCTGGCAAAGAAGTCAGACATCTGATCGGCATTGATTAAGCGTTGAGGCTGATTGGTGGTGGTGTTGTTTGAATTAAAGTTTCTTTTGTCTCCTGTTGGCATCCCTCCCTGAGCAAATGGTGGTTTGGGGGCCTAGCAAAACGGAGGCAGGGCAACAGGGTCATTTTGGTTCGGGGGGTTTATAAACACAATTACATCCCAAATTAGGTGGAGGAAGTAAACAACAAATTTGTAGATTCCTCAACTGGGTTATGTAAATCTTTGTTAAAAACTTAAAACTACGACATCGAAATCGGTGTGAGTACTTCAAAATGAAGAGATGTAAACAAATTTAGACATATTCAATTTTCAATATATGAAGGCAGACAGTATGGTATAATATTCAAGAAATTGGATTAGCCGAATAGGTAAGATGTACCTGGTGTGTCAGAAGAGAGGTTGAAGCCAAAAACCAGAAAGAAATCGTTTCGGCTACTAGAGGGGTTTTGGGGGCAGAGTTTATAAACACTTACATGAAACAGACCCGACACGTTCTTTTAATTCGAAAATAAATACATGTCTTTAGACGGTGAATAAAAAACATCCGAAAAATATTTTTTTTCATGTTCTGTATGACTCATGTAATGTTATACGAGCCACACATTAATTTTGGGTGTGCTTTTATAAATAAGAAAGCTTTATACCGTATATCTATACGACCTGTATATTTACATTTTTTTCATTAGTATAATAAATTCTAAACAAAAACTTATAACGAGTTTCTGTCCAAAAATTTTTGAAAATACATATACGAGTTATGTATACTTTTGATATCTTTAATATTTAATCTATCTATATATCTAACTATATATAAAAGGAGAAGTAGAGCTGATGTAACTTTACATACGTGTCAACTAACTAGACATGCCACGTAGGTTTTGCTGATGTCATAAATAACAACTTAAAATGTTAATATATTGTATCTATTTTTTTTCTAATCCAATGTAAATATATATATATATATATATCTGTATAATATATATAATATATGTGTGTGTTTTAGAGATAATTGATATTGGGGAGAAATTTGAACTGCGTGGGGAAGTGGTTTTGCATTTAATGTTTCTGAACACCATCATCAAAAGCTCCCCAACTTCCTCTCAACTCTTCTTATCATATATCACTCTCGAAGTCATTCTCTCACACACACAAACGCACTCTCTTCTTCTTCTTTAGGCGTTTTTTTTCTTCAGATTTTAGGGCTCCATCTAGACGGAGATGTCAAAATCAGTTATGTTTGAAGGCGGAGGATCGTCCCTTTCTCTAAGTTTCATTGATGATTTCAATCCTGCGAAAGATATGTGGAATCTAAAGGCTCGAATCATCAGAAAATGGACGCATGTGTTTCGGATGGATCTGATCTTGCTGGATGAGAAGGTATTTACTTTTTTAACTTTCTTTTTCATGAGTATTGTTTATAGTTTTGTGTAGTGGTACGAGTTAGGGTTTGGATACATTAGCACTTTATTTCCGTAATTTTATATTTAACGTCTATTTTTTGCTGTTTGGATTATGATATTAGGGTTTTTAACTTTGTAATGTATTCTGATATTAGGGTTTTTTCCGTACATTTCAGGGTTGTAAGATTCAGGCTGGTATCAAGGGCCCTTTGATACCTTATTTTGACTCCCAACTTCAGGAAGATTCGGTTGTTGTTTTGTCCAGGTTTGGTGTTGGTGAAAACCTGGACCCATACAAAGTTGTGAATCATGCTTATAAGATTAACTTTTATCTAGTACAATTGTTAGACCTGCTTTTGGTTGGGAAGGTGTTGAATACGGTTTTAAGTTAATCTCACATTCACTTATTGATAAAGGAGAATGCAAAGGCCTTTTGACTGTTGGTATGTATTTTGTTTAGTTGCTGTTCACTTATAACTTTTCCTTATTATTTTTGAGCTTGTAAATCATATGCAAGTGATCGTCCTTATTTTATTGCAGATGTTGTAGGTACTGTCGTTTGGTGTGGTGATATGGAAATATATGGAAAACCTCCTAAAGAAAGAAAAATGATGAACTTTGAACTCGAAGATGTGGAGTAAGTATTTTTCTTTGTTTTTTCTATTTATTATGTGTTATATTTGTGTGAAAATGTATTTGTTTTTCAAGAAATTCAGTTCCCTTCTTAACTTTTTTGACCATGAATATTGTTTAGACTTTTGTGCTTTGTATGCCTTATTGTTTGTATACATTTTGCAAGGTGATTTGCATTTTTAATTTCATGGGTATTATTTATCTACATGTAGGTTCATCCATCCGAAATTATTTGTGTTATTTGGATTTAAATGATTTGCATTTATTTGTCTTCTTTGCAATTAATACAACAATTAGAAAATGATTTGTATTTATTATAAGCAATCATCCAGTTGTGATTGTGTTTTTGAGATTTGTTGGAGAATTGGTATTTATTTGTAACATGATTGGAGACAATTCTAATCAGCTTACAGCACCAATGAAAACTTTTCATAAACATTTAGAAGATGAGAAACATTGAACTTCAAACCAAAAAAGATTAACAAAACACAAACAAGACAAAAAAAATCCAGCTGATCTCAAAAAAAAAAAAAAAAAAACCCTTGAATATGATTTTTTGAAAGTCAATCTAAGCTTCCAATAACAAATAAGTGTTGTAACATCTAAAGGCAATTGCTATCTATCAAAATGCGTTAAAAAGTTGAGCAATATCTACATACCTGAAGCGATGGGCAAAGATCTTCTCTGTTGCTCAATCTTCCGGCGCCTGAGAGAATATTAGTTGAGCAATTAGAGTGTGAATGATACGTGTAAAAAAACCTGGCAAAGAAGTCAGACTTCTGATCGGCATTGATTAAGCGTTGAGGCTGATTGGTGGTTGTGTTGTTTGAATTAAAGTTTCTTTTGTCTCCTGTCGGCATCCCTCCCTGAGCAAATGGTGGTTTGGGGGCCTAGCAAAACGGAGGCAGGGCAACAGGGTCATTTTGGTTCGGGGGGGTTATAAACACAATTACATCCCAAGTTGGGTGGAGGAAGTAAACAACAAATTTGTAGATTCCTCAACTGGGTTATGTAAATCTTTGTTAAAAACTTAAAACTACGACATCGAAATCGGTATGAGTACTTCAAAACGAAGAGATGTAAACAAATTTAGACATATTCAATTTTCAATATATGAAGACAGACAGTAAGGTATAATATTCAAGAAATTGGATTAGCTGAATAGGTAAGTTGTACCTGGTGTGCGAGAAGAGAGGTTGAAACCAAAAACCATAAAGAAATCGTTGCCGGCTACTAGAGGGGTTTTGGGGGCAGGGTTTATAAACACTTACATGAAACAGACCCGACACGTTCTTTTAATTCGAAAATAAATACATGTGTTTAGACGGTGAATAAAAAACATCCGGAAAATGTTTTTTTTTTTCATGTTCTGTATGACTCATGTAATGTTATACGAGCCACACATTAATTTTGGGTGTGCTTTTATAAATAAGAAAGCTTTATACCGTATATCTATACGACCTGTATATTTACATTTTTTTCATTAGTTTAATAAATTCTAAACAAAAACTTATAACGAGTTTATGTCCAAAAATTTTTGAAAATACATATACGAGTTATGTATACTTTTGATATCTTTAATATTTAATCTATCTATATATCTAACTATATATAAAAGGAGAAGTAGAGCTGATGTAACTTTACATACGTGTCAACTAACTAGACATGCCACGTAGGTTTTGCTGATGTCATAAATAACAACTTAAAATGTTAATATATTCTATCTATTTTTTTTCAAATCCAATGTAAATATATATATATATATATATCTGTATAATATATATAATATATGTGTGTGTTTTAGAGATAATTGATATTGGGGGAAATTTGAATTGCATGGGGAAGTGGTTTTTGCATTTAATGTTTCTGAACACCATCATCATAAGCTCCCCAACTTCCTCTCAACTCTTCTTATAATATATCACTCTCGAAGTCATTCTCTCGCACACACAAACGCACTCTCTTCTTCTTCTTTAGGCGCTTTTCTTCTTTAGATTTTAGGGCTCCATCTAAACGGAGATGTCAAAATCAGTTATGTCTGAAGGCGGAGGATCGTCCCTTTCTCTAAGTTTCATCAATGATTTCAATCCTGCGAAAGATATGTGGAATCTAAACGCTCGAATCATCAGAAAATGGACGCATGTGTTTCGGATGGATCTGATCTTGCTGGATGAGAAGGTATTTAGTTTTTTAACTTTCTTTTTCATGAGTATTGTTTATAGTTTTGTGTAGTGGTACGACTTAGGGTTTGGATACATTTGCAGTCTATTTCCGTAATTTTATATTTCACGTCTATTGTTTGCTGTTTGGATTATGATATTAGGGTTTTTAACTTTGTAATGTATTCTGATATTAGGGTTTTTTTGTACATTTCAGGGTTGTAAGATTCAGGCTGGTATCAAGGGCCCTTTGATACCTTATTTTGACTCCCAACTTCAGGAAGATTCGGTTGTTGTTTTGTCCAGGTTTGGTGTTCGTGAAAACCTGGACCCATACAAAGTTGTGAATCATGCTTATAAGACTAACTTTTATCTTGTACAATTGTTAGACCTGCTTTTGGTTGGGAAGGTGTTGAATACGGTTTTAAGTTGATCTCACATTCACTTATTGACAAAGGAGAATGCAATGGCCTTTTGACTGTTGGTATGTATTTTGTTTAGTTGCAGTTCTTATAACGTTTCCTTATTATTTTTGAGCTTGTAAATCATATGCAAGTGATCGTCCTTATTTTATTGCAGATGTTGCAGGTACTGTCGTTTGGTGTGGCGATAGGGACATATATGGAAAACCTCCTAAAGAAAGAAAAAGGATGAACTTTGAACTCGAAGATGTGGAGTAAGTATTTTTCTTTGTTTTATCTATTTATTATGTGTTATATTTGTGTGAAAATGTATTTGTTTTTCAATAAATTCAGTTCCTTTCTTAACTTTGTTGACCATGAATATTGTTTAGACTTTTGTGCTTTGTATGCCTTATTGTTTGTATACATTTTGCAAGGTGATTTGCATTATTAATTTCATGGGTATTATTTATCTACATGTAGGTTCATCCATCTGAAATTATTTGTGTTATTTGGATTTAAATGATTTGTATTTATTTGTCTTCTTTCCAATTAATATAACAATCAGAAAATGATTTGTATTTATTATAATCAATCATCCAGTTGTGATTGTATTTTTGAGATTTGTAAGAGAATTGGTATTTATTTGTAACAGGATTGATGTCAATTCTAATCAGCTTACAGCACCAATGTAAACGTTTCATAAACATTTAGAAGACGAGAAACATTGAACTTCAAACCAAAAAAGATTAACAAAACACAAACAAGACAAAAAAATCCATCTGATCTCAAAAAAAAAAAAAAAAAAAAAAAACCTTTGAATATATTTTTTTGAATGTCAATCTAAGCTTCCAATAACAAATAAGTGTTGTAACATCTAAAGGCAATTGCTATCTATCAATATGCGTTAAAAAGTTGAGCAATATCTACATACCTAAAGCGATGGGCAAAGATCTTCTCTGTTGCTCAATCTTCCGCCGCCTGAGAGAATATTAGTTGAGCAATTAGAGTGTGAATGATACGTATGTGTTTGTAAAAAAAACCTGGCAAAGAAGTCAGACTTCTGATCGGCATTGATTAAGCGTTGAGGCTGATTGGTGGTGGTGTTGTTTGAATTAAAGTTTCTTTTGTCTCCTGTCGACATCCCTCCCTGAGCAAATGGTGGTTTGGGGGCCTAGCAAAACGGAGGCAGGGCAACAGGGTCATTTTGGTTCGGGGGGTTTATAATAGGGATGAGCATATGCCACCGAATACCGATCCCATACCAATCCTGTACCGATCCCGTACCGATCCCGATCCCTATCGGTATCCACTTTTTGGCGTTTTCGGTATCGGTACGGTACGGTATCGGTATTATACCGATACCGACCCTCAAAATACGGTATAATACCGATTCCGTACCGTACCGATACCTAACCGACATGTTTCGGTATCGGTATCGGTACCTAGTTTGGGTGAAATTCGGGATCGTTATTAAGCGGTATCGGTATCGGTTCGGTATCGGATACCGATATGCTCATCCCTAGTTTATAAACACAATTACATCCCAAATTAGGTGGAGGAAGTAAACAACAACTTTGTAGATTCCTCAACTGGGTTATGTAAATATTTGTTAAAAACTTAAAACTACGACATCGAAATCGGCGTGAGTACTTCAAAACGAAGAGATGTAAACAAATTTAGACATATTCAATTTTCAATATATGAAGACAGACAGTAAGGTATAATATTCAAGAAATTGTATTAGCCGAATAGGTAAGTTGTACCTGGTGTGCGAGAAAAGAGGTTGAAACCAAAAACCATAAAGAAATCATTGCCGGCTACTAGAGGGGTTTTGGGGGCAGGGTTTATAAACACTTACATGAAACAGACCCGACACGTTCTTTTAATTCGAAAATAAATACATGTGTTTAGACGGAGAATAAAAAACATCCGGAAAATGTTTTTTTTTCATGTTCTGTATGACTCATGTAATGTTATACGAGCCACACATTAATTTTGGGTGTGCTTTTATAAATAAGAAAGCTTTATACCGTATATCTATATGACCTGTATATTTACATTTTTTTCATTAGTTTAATAAATTCTAAACAAAAACTTATAACGAGTTTATGTCCAAAAATTTTTGAAAATACATATACGAGTTATGTATACTTTTGATATCTTTAATATTTAATCTATCTATATATCTAACTATATATTAAAGGAGAAGTAGAGCTGATGTAACTTTATATACGTGTCAACTAATTAGACATACCACGTAGGTTTTGCTGATGTCATAAATAAAAACTTAAAATGTTAATACATTCTATCTATTTTTTTTCTAATCCAATGTAAATATATATATATATGTGTGTGTGTGTTTGTGTGTGTATGTGTGTGTGTTTTAGAGATAATTGATATTGGGGGGAAATTTGAACTGCATGGGGAAGTGGTTTTTGCATTTAATGTTTCTGAACACCATCATCATAAGCTCGCCAACTTCCTCTCAACTCTTCTTATCATATATCACTCTCGAAGTCATTCTCTCACACACACAAGCGCACTCTCTTCTTCTTCTTTAGGCGCTTTTCTTTCTTCAGATTTTAGGGCTCCATCTAGACGGAGATGTCAAAATCAGTTATGTTTGAAGGCGGAGGATCGTCCCTTACTCTAAGTTTCATCGATGATTTCAATCCTGCGAAAGATACGTGGAATCTAAAGGCTCGAATCATCAGAAAATGGACGCATGTGTTTTGGATGGATCTGATCTTGCTGGATGAGAAGGTATTTACTTTTTTAACTTTCTTTTTTCATGAGTATTGTTTATAGTTTTGTGTAGTGGTACGAGTTAGGGTTTGGATACATTAGCACTTTATTTCCGTAATTTTATATTTAACGTCTATTGTTTGCAGTTTGGATTATGATATTAGGGTTTTTAACTTTGTAATGTATTCTGATATTAGGGTTTTTTTCGTACATTTCAGGGTTGTAAGATTCAGGCTGGTATCAAGGGCCCTTTGATACCTTATTTTGACTCCCAACTTCAGGAAGATTCGGTTGTTGTTTTGTCCAGGTTTGGTGTTGGTGAAAACCTGGACCCATACAAAGTTGTGAATCATGCTTATAAGATTAACTTTTATCTTGTACAATTGTTAGACCTGCTTTTGGTTAGGAAGGTGTTAAATACGGTTTTAAGTTGATCTCACATTCACTTATTGACAAAGGAGAATGCAAAGGCCTTTTGACTGTTGGTATGTATTTTGTTTAGTTGCAGTTCTTATAACGTTTCCTTATTATTTTTGAGCTTGTAAATCATATGCAAGTGATCGTCCGTATTTTATTGTAGATGTTGCAGGTACTGTCGTTTGGTGTGGTGATATGGACATATATGGAAAACCTCCTAAAGAAAGAAAAAGGATGAACTTTGAACTCGAAGATGTGGAGTAAATATTTTTCTTTGTTTTATCTATTTATTATGTGTTATATTTGTGTGAAAATGTATTTGTTTTTCAAGAAATTCAGTTCCTTTCTTAACTTTGTTGACCATGAATATTGTTTAGACTTTTGTGCTTTGTATGCCTTTTTGTTTGTATACATTTTGCAAGGTGATTTGCATTTTTAATTTCATGGGTATTGTTATGGGTCATTTTCTTAGCGTACATATCCTGACTAATATCCTGCTTTTGGTTGTTTGATTGTGTTCAGGATACTGGATTAGGATATTGCTAACATCCTGGGCGATATCCTGGTATTGACTCAATTAACCACGTGCAGGTTAGAGGCTGTGGGTTACTAACAGTCTGATGGACTTCTTCTCCTCAAGACTCAAGCGTATCTGTTATGTGAGAGACGTTGAACCCGAAAGACCAGGTCTACAACGTTCGAGTGGGGAATATTCGTCGGATCCCGGTTTATTAGGATAGTTTGTTGCATTTCTTTTACTATAAATAGATGGGGGCGGATCAGATTAAGGCACGCAACTTACACACACACTTTCGAACACTTTTTCTCTCTAGCTCACTGCAAACACTATACACAAACACTTGTATTCGAATTACCTTGTAACACCTAGTTAATCCGCACCACATCCTGCACTGTATCCTGATATTTAAAGCAATAGAAGAACAAGGCAGCTGCGATTGTCAGCTCCCGAGGTTTTGTGCCGGCGATCTAGATTGATCAAGGGCTTTCCTCGTACATCACGTGTCAACCTTTACTTTTTGCTCATTGTTTGATCACAGATACAGCTCTATATCCTGAGTCGTATCCTGAAACTGTTTTTATAATTAACTTGGTTAACATATTTTTCACACATATTTCTAGCACACTACCTCACTTAACTAATTTGATCACTAAATTGCTTCGGTAATTTTTGACCAAAACAGGTATTATTTATCTACATGTAGGTTTATCCATCCAAAATTATTTGTGTTATTTGAATTTAAATGATTTGCATTTATTAAAAATAATTTGTATTTATTTGTCTTCTTTGCAATTAATACAACAATTAGAAAATGATTTGTATTTGTTATAAGCAATCATCCAGTTGTGATTGTATTTTTGGGATTTGTAAGAGAATTGGTATTTATTTGTAACAGGATTGGTATTTATTATCAATGATTGTTGTCTATTTGTCATATATCATTTAAAGTATGAAGATATATTAATTGCTGTTAGGGTTCTCTCATTTATTACAAAATTTGGTATATTAAAAATACCCCATATTCATATTTGGTATATTTATTGCTGCTGTAATACAGCTTTAGTTAATTTTGAAGTTGTGTGAATATTTTTTTTTTGTAATAACAGCTATGTTTACACCTCTTTTTTTTTCTTATGCAGTGGTAATATAGTGTGATGTACTATGTGGAATGAATACGCTCAACAGTTTAAAGATTTCTTGGATCAAAAAACATCGAATGAGAATGTGATGGTTGTCGTTCAGCATGCAAAGATTAATGAACGGCAGGGTAATTTCGTCAATAACATTTATTGTTTTATTATTGTAGTTTAATAAATTGATGGTTATCTATATCCAAATTGTTTAGGAAAATTCACTGTTCAGAATGATAAGTTTGGAACACGTATCTTTCTTAATCCAGAAATTGATGAAGTTAGACAGCTCAGGAAGAGGTATTCATTCAATTCATGTGTTTGAATATTTTCAGAATATTATTATTATTATTATATTTATTGTCATGTGATTTTCTTATTCATTGTACAATTAATTTTATAGCCTTTTGGTGGTTCTTCTTCCAATCAATACCGTCATCTCAAACTGTTTTTCCTGTCTGGCAAGAATTTCTGATAGATTCCGCGAAGAAACATGTTGATGACATTATTGAGATCGAATCGGTTTGAATAATTCACATACATATATACACTTTCTGCAATTTGAGATTTTATTTTATAATATATATATATATACACACTTTTGCAGTGTGTGTGTGTGTATACACACACACACACACACTTTTAATAATACAGTTGAATTTATTGATATCATAGGCAATGTCATGTGTGGTAGTTGCAACCATCAAGATTGTTCAAGAAAACTATGGTTGGTTTTATCCTGCTTGTCGAAAGTGTTTCAAGAAGGTGCTGACTAAAACTGAATAATTGCAATATGCGCAAACTATTTCGGAGTCGGTGATGAACCTAGCGCCCACTTCTTTGGTCTATCCCAAGTGTGAAGAAGAATGTGCATCAATAACCATAAAGTAAGATTACCTGGATGTTCCAATTATTTATGGTTTTTCAGCTGTATAAACTTTTTAGAATGATTTTCTAACTTTATAACACATCGTCTATATATTTCAGGTTCAAGGTTCATGTGAGGGTTTAAGATGAAACCGGTAGTGTGTCGTTTGTTATGTTTGATAAAGATGTTATCAAGATCGTTGGTTCAAGTGCAAATGACATAAGAGAACGCCAACTGAAGTCTAATGATACTGAAAGTTTTCCATACGAGCTCACTCGGTTGCTCGAAAAGAAACTGGCGTTTAAGGTTGACATTTCTGAATACAATCTTAATCGTGACTATCATGTTTACACAGCCCAAAAAATATGTGACGATCTGGATATATTAGATGAACTGGTTGCGGATAATGTTATTGCTGATGATATTGCTGATGAGGTATAATGTTCCTAACCATTCAAACATTAATGGTTTCAAACATGAAATCTGCTACTAAGTGTTCCATAGTAAAAATCAATTCCTTAACGTTTTTTATACTCTGTTATTAGGTTAGTCAAGAAGTTTCAGACTCGAAAGCCGTGCAACTATCTGAAGGTTCACAAAGGGGCGGTGACTCGATTTCCAAAGTGAGTTTGTATTGTATAATAGCTTTTACTTCACTTTGTATTATATAAATCCTTATTTAATACTTTAGTAGTTGTTTTGTGATTTAATTCAAGGATGTTGTCTCTGTTACGGTCGACTCTTCTGCCGTTGAAGCCGAGAAGGATTCGGGAACCAGTCCGAATGGCAAGAGAAGCGTTCAACATGTGGAAGGGTTAAATGTTGGTGAGCTATCTTCGAACAACAAACGAAACCGCAAGAAGCCATCTAAGCTTAACTGTTAGAAGGTTAGAGGTGTTTGTTATATTTTGGTGTTTGTTTAAATGTCTTTTGGTGAATGGATTCCTAAGTAATGGTTTGTTGAACTGGTTTTTATGTTTTTGCTTTGTTAAGCTTTTGAAACTGAATTATGTATGCATGTGTATGCACTTTGAAAAACATGTATTATGTAGTAAGCCTTTATGTGGTTTACGTTTTTTCGTATTATAAGCTCTTTTTAAATTTTGTGCAATTCAACGTTAGTTACTCAATAGACTTTTAAATGACAACTTTGCGGACGATTTATCCCATGTTCTATAAATATGCAATAATGCAAAGTTCCGTTTTTCCGATTTCAACAATCTTATTAATTAATCATGTATTTATAACAAAATACATGAAAATGATATTCATTCTTTAAGTATTTAAAATGATAGACATAGAAATTATGTTTTATATTTTTAAAAGTCAAACTCGGCCCGAGTTGACTTACTAGATCTGATTCTGACCAAAGTTGACCGCGTTTGATCGATTTCAAGTAATTAGGCGAAGTTGAAGAAAGTCGTCTCGGCAGGCTACCTTGTAGCGGTTACTCGGGAACCATGATGTAAACCATTCAAGGGGGACGAGGCACCCTCACGAGTACCCTCCCCAGGTTCAATTGCGTTGCTTG
Source organism: Helianthus annuus (assembly GCF_002127325.2). Lineage (NCBI taxonomy): Eukaryota > Viridiplantae > Streptophyta > Magnoliopsida > Asterales > Asteraceae > Helianthus > Helianthus annuus. The sequence goes on from NC_035442.2 coordinate 156,648,083, forward strand.
GCAGGTATCAATTCCGGGCTCCTCTACCCATGCATTGTTGATGATGATGATGAGGTCAAAGATGACCATCATGGAGACATGGTGGAATGTAATAGCATTTGAATTTATCTAAATTAAAAAAAAAAGTTTCTGGCAAGGGCAAAACACCGTCGGTATTTTGTAGCTTAAGGGTAGTTTCCAAAAAAATTGAGTTAATTACTGTTTTCGTCCATGTGGTTTGTCAAGAATCACTATTTCAGTCCATTAGTTTAAAAATTACGATTTCAGTCCCTGTGGTTTCACTTTCGTAACCATTTCACTCTACCTCGTAACCATTTCAGTCCCTATACTAACAGAATAAATGGATTGAAATGGTTATGAAAGTGAAATCACAGAGACTGAAATGGTTACGAAAGTGAAACCACAGAGACTGAAATCGCAATTTTTAAACTAATGGACTGAAATAGTGATTTTTGACAAACCACATGGATGAAAACAGTAATTAACTCCAAAAAATTTGACATGATAGGATTTGATTGGTTGGAGCAAGGATACGACTACCCTTGGATGCCCCTTCCCCCTCATAATCTCTTAAATCTTTTTGGCCAGTCGCTTTATCGCGATTGCCTCATGCACCGATGCACACTTTTTCAAAACCAACATCACACTTACATATATTATAGCAAGTAATAAATCCAGCCTTTAAAGAGTTAAGTTAGTTATGCAACTTGTATTAGAAACAATGGTGATATCATATTTATATTCCTTTTCATTTCCTTAACCAAGTTATAAAATCTCACATCCTCACATTTGTAACTCTTAGGTCAATAATCAAAATCATGGTTTAAAATTTAATGTAAATAGCACCTCATGTGTCACAACTAATTGTAACTCCTTTTCCTTAGGGTTATTGGATTTTATCACCTCAAACTATTGGTTATTGGTCGCTGCCACCCTCAACTATCACTTTGACGTCCGTCACCCCCAACTTAACACTTAGTGTGGTATGTCACCACATCATTACCTGATCACTAACTTTAGATCACGTTACTATACTTTTGGGGATGTCATAGGACTAGGACACCCCAAATGTATAGTAACGTGATCAAAAGTTAGTGATCAGTTAACGACGTGGTGACAGAAAATACTAAGTGTTAAGTTGGGGATGACCGACATTAAAGTGATAGTTGGAGGTGACAATGACCAATAACCAATAGTTAGGAGTGATAAAATCCAATAACCCTTTTCTTTAATATGAAAGTTTGTGGGTCAGGCATTTCAATCTCCATCCGTAGCTGTCCACTAAAAAATACCAATTCATTAGTCTCATCACATATACATATATATTTTCTACCATTTCCCCATTCAACATGAAACTTGTCTTAATTTCCTTCAATATCTTGTCCTAAATTGCCGACATTTATTTTTAATCATTACCTTTAACCTGAAACTTAATTTTCTTTCAACAATTTGTCCCACATCGCTGAATTTTGAAGCACGTCCCTTTCTGTAATATGAACCACTAATCTCTTTGGTCTTGAATTCGACCCATATAGTACAAGACAATACATGTTTTCCGGTTCAACCTGACTTCAAGGAAAACCGTTTGGTTCATTGTAACGTTTTTTTAGACTAACACAAAAATACATGTTACCCATCTAGTTTATTGGTAAATGGCACACGCTACGAATGTGCTACTCTCTCCATTAACCATGCCAGCCATTAACTCTAAAGCGTAAGAGCAAGTCGATATGAACTATAGATGTATTAATTTGAATATAATTGTGTCACCTTTAACCATTAACTCTAAATCGTGCTATGATTAAGTGATGGTGTCTCACTTTATATTTCTTTTTATAAATATACACTAACTTACTTTTATAACTAATAAAAAATTTTAAATCTCATAAGTAGTTATAGAAAAATATTAAAAAACCTAAAAATTATAAAGGTGGTAGAAATTTATAAGAAAATTAACAATAATAAGAAGTTATAAAAATAAAACTAAAAGATTAATGTCTAACAAGTATTAATGTAAAACTAGTGGGATTCTTACGCGTGTTGCGGCATGAATTTGGTCAATATCGTTTCGATTTATTACGCTATTGATACAATACCGACACTCGGTCTAGGGACCAAAGATAAAACTTGAAAAATAAATTCGTAATATGCCTAAAAGGACATGTGTTTTGCATCTACGTCGATTGAAAACCATAAAAACAAATATCCGTTTTTATTATGGTAGTACCGATACCAGAACTGATGTTCAGTCAGAATCGACGTGGTAATATTTTTGAGACGATATCAATTTGGTTGATGACGATGTTTGTACCAGTACTAACACCCGCTATAACTTACGATATTAAAAAAAATACCCTATTGCATATCCAACTCCGTTTTTATCGATTTTTTTGCCAAAAACCATAAAAACGGATATTGGTATTGCTAACGAAGTTGTTCGAACGGTATCAGTTTGATTCGTTGCGGTAAGAACAAAAAGTCAATTATATATGACTCTGTCGATTTTGAACAAAACTTTTATCAAAACTAACGTATCTAATAAATTTTAAAACAAAAGTTTATTTGCTAAATTCGAAAGCTAATAAAGGAAAGATAAAAGAATAATAAACTTCCTAATACTTGTACAATATAAATTCATATTGACTTCCACTTGTCAAAATGTATCCTAGTGATTAATTAAAAAAGAAAGCCAAAGTTCTTCTACTCTTTCTTGGTTGTGTGCAATCAGGAAGTTAGAAACTTGTATGGTAATATTTAAAAATCTAAAAACTTCACTAGCACAAGTACGAGTACTAACACCCGCTATAACTTACGATATTAAAAAAATACCCTATTGCATATCCAACCCCGTTTTTATCGAATTTTTTGCCAAAAACCATAAAAATGGATATACATTGACCAAAATTCGAATAAATACATCACATCATTTTTCTGTTAACTTCATAAATAAACTAAACATATTAATGTGAGACAAATTGATGTAACCATATTTTCAAGTTTATGTGAATATATAATTTGAAAAGGTATAGATAAAATATTGTATTCACGGAGGATCAAAATAATCCCAATAACAAAAATGGAAATATTGGACCAAAATCATGCCACATTGCCACTCAAGGGTCAAAACGTCATCCAATCTACTAGACTTCTGGAATAAAATTTCCATACTATCGTCATCCAATAGTCATCCAATCTACTAGACTTCTAGAATAAAATTTCTAAATAATTGAGCATAAATGTATACGGGGCACCATGCGGGGAATGGGGCGGTGACTCAAGTCCCTGAGCGGGAACACCGCCGCCATCACCTCGGGAAGGGTATTCGAGGAGGGGGATCGGGAAGAGTTCACCGCACAAGGTTTGCACAAGGATCGATGGTATACGTTGGGCAACGGTCAATTTTTTTTAAAAAAAATTCAATTTTAACAATATAAATAACCAACTTAATCTAATTTTTTACAACACTCATTCTCAAACTCACTCTAAAAATCTATCAAATACAACACAAAGCCAAACCGAACAATGGAGAACCAACCCCGCGAAGCCAAGAAAAAATCTAAGGGACGCGGCTCGCAACCGTCTCTTGGTGGTTCGAGTGGTGCAAGTGCACAACCACAACCTCCTTTCGGATATACTTCACAACCCCCGTTTTTTTACCAACAACCTTCACACCCCTCATTTTACAACACCCAACCACAACCCACTTTCGGCTAGTTTCAAAGTTTGTTATCAATGGATCCTCCTCAAACCCACGCCTTCGACCCGTATGGTTTTCGTTCCCCACAAGTTCCATCTCCACGAGAAAATTTTGAACGTCGTCTACCTATTCACGAGGACGAGGAAGTAGTGCCCGAAACTCAAAATTTGGGCGACTATGAAGATGACACCGGCGACGATGAATTTAATGTGGATGAAGACGCCGGCAACGAAGAAGATGACGCTCGGGAGAAAAAGGGAAAAATAGAGAGCCAAAAATGGACAAAGGTCCAAGAAGAGGTGTTGGCGAAGGCGTGGGTACATTGCTCTACCAACAAAAAGAAGGGCAATCAACAAAACCGCGATAGTTTTTGGCGTAAGATTTTAGATCATTTTCACAACACCGTTGGTGGAAGTAACCGGACCGTGCATCAAGTACGGTCTAAATGGACCCCGATGATGAGAAAATAAACTTTTTCAACGGCCTATACCAACAAGCGGTAAAAATTATATTTTTTAACGTTGTATATTTTTTAATTTTGTTTACTAAGTTCATATATTTTTAACACTTGTTATTTTATAATATGTAGGATCGCACACGAGGAAGCGGGTGTAGTGATCTCAACATGATGAAAGTCGCTTTAAAAGATTTTAAAGATAGATATCCGAGCGGTTTTCAACATGTCGAGGCATGGGAGGTCGTTCGAAAACACGACAAATGGGCCCAAGTCCCAGTGTTGGGTGAGGAAGGGGAAGGTTCGGCACAAAAAAGAAAGCCCGTTGACGTGGACCCTTCCATACCCGATATGAACGAAGACCCCTTGCCACAAAGAACACAACGGCGAGACAAGCGTCAAGCGACATCGTCCGAGGGCTCGGCCGAGTTGGCGGCACAATTCAAAGAATACACCGCCATGAAAGAAGCGAAGCACGCGATTGAATTGAAGGCGATTGAATTGAGAAAGAAAAGAGAGTCGGAGGCTCGCGAACTCATAACGGAACAACGCGAGACGATGAGAAACTACGCACACGATCGAGATATGAAAACATTCCTCAAGCCGCACAACGGTGTTCCGCCGGTAATATTGCCGTTCGTCCTCGCCCGAAAGCGCGAGATCGCTAACAAGTACGGGTGGCCGTGCAATTTCTAAAATTTTTATGTAGTATTGCGATGTAATTTTTATTTTTCTAGTTTGAATGTAATTTTTATTTTTAATTTAATGAAATGTCTTTTATTAAATTTTATTTAATTTTTATTAATATTTGTTTAATTTATAAACATGCATAATTACAACAAATAAAAAAAACAAAAAAATAAAAAAAATAAAAAAGCAAGTCCCCTAAGAGAGGAGTGCCGCCATCAAATTGAGGGTGTGAGGGGAGTTGACGTGGCGCGTGCTGATTGGCTGTGCGTAAGAGAGGGGAGTGCCCCTCTCACCCTTAGGTTTTATGAGTTTTTTTTTTAAAAAGTTTGATTGTATGTCGATGAGACATTATATTTTATTATTATCTTTGTTATTCTTCTTCTTATTATTATTATTATTATTATTATTTATTTTATGATTTCTTTGTTTTAGTTTTATTATTTAATTCAATCATGTATTTATTTTTGTAATATGCATTTACATGATCTAAATTAGCAACAAGTTGATGCTTTGAAGTGTTGTACTCTATGTTTTGGGGGTTTTCCAAAACTACTTGATTTTGTAGTTTTAACCCAAATTTTTTTAATTTTTTCAATCTAACCTAACAACTTTTTTACTTTCAACTTTGATCCCCTATATTTTTTTTCATATTTTGCAAAATTTATCGTTTTACGTTTAGTTCTAAATTTTACGAGTTAACACGGCACAATGTGTGTGTGTTTCAACAATTTTACGTTTTGTTATACGCTTCGTTCTAAATTTTGCGAGTTAACATGGCGCAACGTACACATGTGGTTCAGTGTATTTACGTCGTCTATTTTTTCCCGTTTAACAAGTTCGTCACGACGTGCGAGTCGTAAATCGAGTTAGTCATCATTTTCTTTGTTTTATACGTCAGTCTAATTTCTCCACATTAAGAAGTCGCAACTTCAATGTTGGTGGTCGTTGGCTGTTTGGTGCTATTTGTCACGGTTTTACGCCCCCGCCGCAACGCGGGAGGCTTAATACTAGTTAATTTATATTTTTAAATGTATCCGTGTCCATGCACGGCGTAAGGTGCGTATGTGGTTCAATGTTTTTACGTCTATTTTTCTTATATGATAGGTTCGTCACAACTCGCAGGTCCTATATCGACTTAGTTATTCTTTTCTATATTTTACGTTTCGGTCTAATTTCTTCGTATTAACATGCCACAATGGGTGTGTGTGGTTCAATGATTTTACGTCTACGTTTCGCCCAATGTTACTTTTCCATTTTTATTTATTTTGTTTTGCGAGCTTTTCCGATACTGATAGTCGTTGACAGTAGTATAGCATTGGTGCAACTTGGCACGATATTAACATTGATGTTTCTAGAAAAGTCACATAACATAATAATACATTAATTATTAATTAAACATTATAAAGAAGCAACATCTTTATGCATACATGTGTTGTAAGTTTGGCTTAGGGTGTTTTTCAAAAAAAAAAAAAAATTCTTTTCAACCCTAAAGTTTTTATCTTTGACAATTTAAGTATAAAGTTTTAATCTTTGTTTCCTTTTTAACCCTAAAGTTTTAATCTTTATCAATTTAAGTTTAAAGTATTAATCTTTGGTAAAGCAACATCTTTATGCATACATGTGTTGTAAGTTTGGCTTAGGGTGTTTTTCAAAAAAAAAATAGAATTTTCCTTTTTAACCCTAAAGTTTTAATCTTTGACAATTTAATTATAAAGTTTTAATCTTTGTTTCCTTTTTAACCCTAAAGTTTTAATCTTTGACAATTTAAGTTTAAAGTTTTAATCTTTGGTAATTTAACCCCTTTGATTAATTTGATTTTTCACTTCTAATTCAAAAGTTTTCATCTTATACAATTTAACCCCTTTGATTAATTTGATTTTTCACTTCTAATTCAAAAGTTTTCATCTTTTGCGATTTAACCACTTTGATTTTTTTTACTTACGTGTTGTAATCTTGGCTTTGGGGGTTTTTCAAAGAAAAAAATGGTTATGCATATGATTGTTGTAACCTTGGCTTTGGGGGGTTTTCACAAATTTTTTTTTTTTACTTTTCACCCAAAAGTATTTCATAGATTACTTTTAACCCAAAACTATTTGTTTTTTTTTCTTTTAACACAAAACTTTTTATCTTTTGCAATCTATCCTCACATTTTTTTTACTTTCAACTTTGGTCCTTTATAGTTTTCATTTTCCGCATATTTTTCGCTTTATGCTTCGTTCTAAATTTTGTGACTTAACACATCGCAACGTGCGTCTTTGGTTTAACGTTTTTAGGTTTCGTTCTAAATTTTGCGAGTTAACACGACGCAACGTGCGTGTGTGGGTGAACGTTTTACATCGTCTATTTTTTCCCATTTGACAGGTTCAACATAACCTGCGCGTCCTAAATCGACTTATAACTAAAAAATCCCCCGCCGCATTGCGGCGGGTCGTAATTCTAGTTATTATAAGTAACATAAGTGAACCCAACATCAACATGTTAAATATATTTTATTTATAATGTATTGAAGAATTTGTGTATCATTCCAAAAGTTTTAATATCACATCAATCATAAAGAACACCACCAACCATGGGTAGAGACAAATTAAAAATCCACATGATATCGGGAAAATATTAAAATATGTATTTATATAATATGTACCACTTGGTTTGATAGATAAGCCGTTAAAGTGGGTCAAGCTTTAAAGAAAATAGAGAAAAACTTGATAAAATATCTAGAGAAAATTAGACTAAATCAACATTTTCATTCCTAATCTAAACAATTGTTAATCGACTGATATATAGCCTTACAATACAATACCCACTACTTGCTATTTAAAAGGATAACTACCCACTCAAATAGATAATGGTAACCCACTACTTTAAAACAATTAATTCCATAAATCTAATTAACTAAGTTACTAATATTTGCATGATAATATTCACGATGTGATCATATGTTTGATGTCTTCATGACTACACCATGCAAACAACATTATATTGTTTAAAAAGGAAATAAGGTGCATCTAAACCTTTCCCAAAATAATTGTTTGATAGCAAAAACACTTGACATGGGCAAAATCGTCTTATTGCTTTTAAGAAAGAAGAGACGAAGATTGTCCTAGTCCTTTACCCACTCCATCTTTGTATCATTCTCACCTTCAGCTATTTATAGGTTTCCATTTTGGTCCTTCAACCGATTGTACTCATGCATTTAAGACAACTCTAATTTAAAATGATTGAATAAAAAGCCTTGCTAGTTGTTGTCGATATGCTATCCAATCACCCGTAAAAGAAAAAACGGACACGAGACTCGTGTAAAATGGGTTTATGCTAAGAACAAAATATGGAATAAGACTCATATCAATACTACTTAATAAATTTTTAAGGCCAGCGGGTGTGTCTCCCCCCCTCCCCTCCCCCCCACCCCCGGCCACATCACCAACTTTAGCGCCCCCATCTAGTTAAACCACCCCGCCTCCGTTAAAGGGGGCGCATCCTTGGCTTCCACCAAAGGAGTAGTGTTAAACGGAAAAGATTGTCAAAGGCAAAATTATAGGATCAGATCTGGTCATCATTTCCAATCAAAAATTTGCTAGCTATTCGCCAGCCTGTTTCTAGCACCGACCATTTAATATGTTTCCGTTTTTTAGATTATTGTTTTGTGTATAAATAGGCCTCATGTTTTTCTTTGTAAAACACAACAATGAATACAAGTTTTTCTCCAATAAAGTCTTCATGGTATCAGAGCAGTGTTTCTGATTCCTGAACACTTTGCTCATCATCTACAACCAATCCCAAATCAGAGAAACCCGTCTACTAAATCAAACTCGAAAAAAAATTTACCAGTTCCGACAAACCTCAGATCTTGTTTCAGTTCCGGCGAATCAGTTCTCCATCTTCATTCAATCAAGCCTCAGCTCTTGTTTCCTTTCCTTTCAGTTCTCCTTTCCTGTTGGTTCAAGATCCAGCCGTCGCTAACCAAAACAACCATTCAATCAAAATTACCAGTTCTGACAACATCCGACTGCTAATCACCGTGAACAGTAACAAGCCGCCTCAACCAACTCCACCAACCAAAACACCGTCACCGCCGCAAACCCCTACTCCGCCGCGGCCTCACCGTCACCTCCACCTCTTCTCGGCTCTGGGCTTCTTCTCTGCCGCCGGCTTCTTCTCTGCCGCCGGCTTCTTCTCGACCGCCTTGGGTGCCATTGTTTGTTGTTTTTTAGCTTCCGTTGTGTTTGAGAGAGGAAGAGATGGATAAAGAAGGGGGTGTCGGTTGTATACTTGTGTTAAACAGGTGAGAGATGGGGTGTCAAGGAAAGAGGGAAGATAAACAAATGAAAAGGTGAGGAGTTGATGTAGAAACAGGCGAAAGAAAAAGAAAAATGGGAAAGGCAAATGCGGTACAGAACTGTTATAAAAAAATAAACCTTGGATTTTCGATTGTGGGGCAACCGATACCATGACATATGAAATTTCTGATTTGGTGTCAACATCCAAACCGCAGAAAACTCATATTCAAACTGCGAACGGAGAGGTTATACGTGCAGAAAGGGGGGGGGACAATTGAAATCTCCCCAACGTTAAAACTCTCAAATTGCCTTTATGTTCCATCATTGTCACATAAATTACTATCAATCAGTCATGTGACAAAAGAACTAAATTGCATAGTGCTAATGCATCCCACTTTTTGTATCTTACAGGACGTCAGGATAGGGATGATTATTGGACGTGGCACTGAGCATCAGGGGTTGTACTATGTGGATGAGGTTGTGATGCTGGCTCATGGAACTACAAACCGGGAAGCATGGTTATGGCATAGGCGTCTCGGACATCCATCCTCTGGGTATCTACATCTTTTATTCCCTAAACTTTTTTCTCCTCGTGATAAAATAAATTGTGAAACTTGTTTTCTTGCTAAAAGCCATCGAGAACCTTTCAAACCAAATAATACAAGAGTTAATGTACCTTTCTCATTAATTCATTCTGATGTATGGGGTCCGTCTCCTATTACGGGGGGACAAGGCTTTCGTTATTTCTTGCTATTCATAGATGATTGTACCCGTATGACGTGGGTCTATTTCTTGAAACACAAGTCTGAAGTTTTTGAAAAATTTACTATATTCCATACTATGATTCACACTCAATTTCAAAAAAGAAATTCAAATTCTTCGGTCCGACAATGGGGGGAATTCGTTAATGCATCCATAAAACAGTTTTGCCAAACCAAGGGGATAATTCACCAAACCACCTGTCCACATACTCCTGAATAAAATGGAGTCGTCGAACGCAAAAACCGTATAATTCTTGAAATGACTCGAGCCTTCCTAATCGAATCCAAAGTCCCTAAATTCTTCTGGCCCGAAGCAGTTTCTTCTTCTGTATACCTTATAAATCAACTTCCTACAAAAATTCTTGAACTAAAAACCCCCATACAAGCCCTAGAAAAATTTGCCAAAATCCCTCCTCCTCTTACTCTTGAACCACGAATTTTTGGCTATTCGCCAGCCTGTTTCCAGCACCGACCATTTAATATGTTTCCGTTTTTTAGATTATTATTTTGTGTATAATTAGGCCTCTTGTTTTTCTTTGTAAAACACAACAATGAATTAAAGTTTTTTCTCCAATAAAGTCTTCAAGTAACGCGCGCGAGAGATGAAATCAAGGGGCCCCACCTAATGTAAACCAATCAGAGTTTTTTTATTTTTTTTAATAATAGTTAAAAAGGGGCTTTATAAGGGGCGTTATTCCACACCGTGTAAGTTAGCGATAAAGCCCCCTGCTTATGTGTCACCTACGTGACGCTTACGTGGCGTAATAAAGCCCATAGGGCTTTAAACCACACCCTCTAGCCTAAGCATATACCAACTATTGTTATAATATACTTAACCAAAAAGTCAATCCCCAAACAAAATGACTAGACAATGCCTTCGGTTTTCGACAAAACACTTTATGCTAGTGAGCCTAGCAAGTTATGTGATAAGGTATGATCTGAATTAATTCTATTGAACCGAACATCTCACATAAAACCTAGTTCGATCAGAACTAATCAAATAAATATGCAACATTGCATATGTCACACCCCCAAAATACTACATGCGGAATCACCGCGGGACGTGTGACGTACCAGGATCCAAGCCACCAATCACGTTGAACTACGCATAGTATTTAAGTAAACATTCTATTCCTTTCAAAATATAAATCCAGGTCATAAGTTAAACCAAAGTAAATGTTCAGCGGAAGCATAATGTAAGCTGTAAATCAATTGTTTCAAAACATATGTTCATAATCAGCGAAACAAGTATCCAAGAGTCTCGACCCATGACCACTCCAGCACTCCCAGATTGCAAGTCCATATCAAGTATCTAATGACCTATAAGCATGCAAACAAGTGTGTTAGACGACGCTGGTGAGTTCAAAGTTTTGTTAACGCGTTTAGTTACCAGATATGAGTATAAAACAGTTCAATGATTTGATTTGATGTTGTTATTAACTCGATTACCGCAGATGGCTACTAGATGTATTTGCCCAACCCCAATGTCTCTATCAAAACATTGGTCAAGTGGTTAAGGTAATTAGTTCACGCCCGTCCTCCCCGGTATGGTGTGAGGGTGCCAAACCTAATAGCGCTATCAACTAATAACCTCGTTGCCTCCCCGACAACTAATCGGTAGATGTAAGGGGTCTTATCGATAGAAAAGAGTGTAATAACAAACATCCCAATAACCTGACATTCCTCCCCAGGATGCATGCTTGGAAAAAGAGCAGTGAACTCACCTTGGTTTGCTCGGTTTGTTTAGTTACCTGTTTCTAAGTTAATCAACCAACCCTAACGTGGTTACCAATGAATATCAGTTTCATGATTGAACAAGTTACTGTTTTCACACAGTTTGCATCACATACACCGGTTCACAGTATAACAGTAGCCAGTACACTTTTCTATTACAAGTTCACATCTTGTTCGATTGTCACAATCAGCACATAACGTAGCAGATGAGATCGTTATACCAAATAATCGCACCAAGTTTCTTATTACCATGCATCATAGATCACACACACACACAAGTATCTGTTAAAAATAACATCACATGCTCCTACTGTTCACTTCAGAGACCTACACGGCGAAACACTTCTTGTGGCGAAAGGTCAACTTTTATCAGGATGAGGTGTGACGAAACACCCATGTGTTTCGTCGTTATGCTTATCGGCGAAACCTATATGTTTCGTCGATATATGTTGTGGCGAAACTCCTGTATGTTTTGTGGAACAAACAGTTACAGATCCATCCAATGATTACAGTTTGACATATTCTAGAACCCCAATGATCATCACCAATTATGATCATCGATCAATCATTCAGCACCCAACTATCATCAACATGCAACAAGGGTATTGACAATTCAAACATACATATTTCTTTTAACATTCTTATTTCTTATGCATCACAACACCTTGACATCTCATTTAAATCCAACAGTTATTAAAGATTCACATATAAACAACAATAGATCATCACAACACATATCAGAACACATACATATGCATGCTCATGTCCAATCTAGTTTGTACATAAGATCATGAATCAACTGTCAAACCTTTAACATGCAAATATCGGATTTATACTTCTAACCCTTATCCATTCGACACCACAGTAATAACAGAACCGTAATCATCAACAATCCATTCAGTAACAACGTTTATACACTAACCTTGATGTGGTGTAGATCGGTGGTGCTTAGGGTTTGAGAGTCTCGAATGAGAGATGAGGGAACTACCGTCGCTAGATTTAGGGAAGTCTAGGGTTGCAAGATGTCAGTTACGTTACAGAATGAAATACCCTATGAGTTTTTATGTTGATATACTAGACCCTGGCCCTTCTTGGGATTTCAAGGCATTTGCGCCGGCCTTTATGGACGAAATGTAACACCCTTGCTTGTTAAATACAATATTTTAATATAAGTTTCGTAAAAAAATGCATGTTTTTACGATTACACGTAAGTATGTCAATACGAGTTTACTAAAACTTTTACAATTTAAAAGTTTGAACAACTTAATGTAATTGAATTCGTCGTTTAAAAGATACGAAGAAATGCCGCGCGGAAGCTTTTAACTTTATCGTGTTCGGTTCTTCTTCGAGCTTGATCTTCATCCGGACACTCTTGGCAATCACCTGTGATCAAAACCAACTTAAAAGTTAGTTTTGATAGTTAAATAACAAGTTTAAAAAAGTTATATGGGTCAAACAAACAAAATTAAACGTTTTTCATGTTCAGGGGGGCTAGGCGTCACGCCTAGGGGCTAGACGCCCCACCTAGCCCCCTTTTTGGCAGAATGTTTCTTTTATGTTGCTGTACATACCCAGCATGACCCGATTTCACGGAAACGAGCATAACTCTCTCGTTTTTTTATCCGTTTTAACCGATTCTTTTTCCTACGCATCCGTAATTTAATTCTCCATCATATGGAGTTAAAATCCAACATCCATCATAATAAATTTTGAGACTTCTAAGCCTTCGACTCGTTACCTTTTTATCGACTTTTAACCCGTTTATGCATTTTATCAAACAAACATATTTGTTTGATCTTTATATCACATACACTTCTTCAAATTAAGGTTATCTACCATATTAGGTTCTAATCACAGGTTTATTACACAATTTAAACCCGTTTTCGCTCATATGCTTATTTTGACCCGTTAAAGGTATTTTAAGCACTTAAAGCCTGAAATCGCTTTCATTCATTTCTATCATCTTATTCCTACATTTCTTATCAATTAATCTTCAACTACAACTATATGTGTGTTGGATCTAATGTGGATATCTGTATGTTCCGAGTTTTACCCCTCGGATTATTATTTTACGGCAAGACTCAAATAGAGCCATTTTACTAACGTATAACATCTTTCAACTTCTACAGTTATTCTAAGTATTTATCTAATCATGAAACTCGTTTCCAAACAATCTTTAAGGGTTGTTTGTTCAATTTAGCCTCAAGGGCGTTTTGGTCAATTTTGGTCCTTCTTTTACGACGAAGGACTTTCAGATACTTGTTTGACCCAAAAATCTGGTCTTTTAACTATAACCTTGTTTAGAAACCATTATGTTTCTAAAACACTACATTTAAAACTTGAATTATTCGGTTTATCTTTAAGATAACCAAATATCCAATTTGACCTTGTTTAACTCTTAGAAAACCTCAAATTCTACATGATGAGTTGAATCATTACTCAAACCTGGCTCGGATCAACGTATTGACCCGTTACGATACCTTGCCTTAGTGGCGCTAAGTAATAGCGATGTCATCATTCAATCGATATTTATTCCTGTAATCATGCAACTCGACAAAACATTAGCCGATATTGTCAAAGGGTGATATTTTCACCTTTTGACCCGTTTGGTCTATATGACCGTTTACTTTTACGAGATGGATTTATTATCATCTCGTCTACATGACTTGTACCGGTTTACACCGTACGGTCAATTTACTTATAAATCTATTTCTTGATTATTTTAACCCTTTTATATCTTATGCCATAAATTGTCCTTCAAAAACTAACGGTTGTCGTCAACGAGTGACTACATTGTCGTTTTACCCTTATTAATTGTATTGATTTACCTTATAAGGTAAATCATTCAAAACCATTTATTTATTAATCATTACATGACTAAATGACCTTATTAGCTCTTTTTAACCATTCAACATGGTTTATCATTATTGTCTTTTGTTCCGAACCTTGCATGTCGGGTCGAAACATCATAAGTAAAATGTGACTTTTGATTATTCAAAATCTATAAAACCAATAGATATCAAATAAAAGGTGTAAGTTTTGACTTACCTCACATCCGAATTACGCTTTTCTTTTCTCACTTGCTTCAATCGACCCACTTGCTCCCCATGCTTCACCTAGCTTGTTAAGCACCAACTATCATTCATCATTCACAAGGTTGTTAGATTAGTCATTCTAAATCATGACTTTCACACCTTATGAATCTTCGACTACTTTTCTTATTGAACTAAATCATAAATCATGAGTTTAATTCTTGTGTCAAGACCCACTTCAAATCAAGTATGAACTCTTAACAAATCCCCATTTTGTTCAAGTAGTTCATTCATACAAGTTAGTATGGTGTTTATAAACACCAATACAACATCAATTTCATTAAATAAACAAAACCCACTTAGCTCATACTTGGTTATTTGGATTAATCACTAGTTTATGACACAATTCTACAAGTTTGCATCTAGGATTTGTTCCTAGACTTGTACCCACACTAATATCACTATAACATTGAACATTCATGCAAGAATTTCGTTCATGCAAGTTCATCACAATTTCGAAATATTACTAATCATCAAAATTCAACATACCTTGTGATCCCCTAAGCTTGGTGATCACGATTTTATTAAAAGCCCCAAATTCTTGGCTTGATTTCTCCTTGATTTTGATCAATTTTTTGAATTTAGGGTTCACTTGATAGAACCCCTTTTGGCTCCTGGGAAATGTCGACCAAACACACACTTGAAGTGTGTGTTTTGGTGTTTTGTTTTAATTAAATAAAACTATTTTCAATTTTGTCATGTTTAGTCCCCTCACTTGTTCAACTTTTTATAAAGAGTATTATTAATCAAGTTTCATTGGCATTTTAACAATATTTAATTAACTAGGTTGATATTCCTAGTTACTTGGCGGGTTCGGGGAAATCACATCTTGTTTTTACTTTAAGTCCCGTTAACTCGGGCCGTTTATATACTTTTGTTTTCTCAAAGTATTTATCCTCCTTTTAATTAATATTAGATTTATTTATTTAAATCCTAGTATTTACGGGTGAATTTTTACCACTTACGGTATTTTACCCGTCAGTAATATTAACGGAGTTTGATTACCAAACTCGTTTTTGGGGTGTTACACGAAACTCAACATTCGTCGGCCAAGGTAGTGGCGAAACTCCCATTTTCGTCGAGTATGCATATGACGAAACTCCACAAGTTTCGTTGAACATGTTTCGTCGAACAACAGTGTGAAAAGGGTTTCGTCACTAAAGGATTTTATTGAATGCTCAAACATTAAGCCAACAACTTATACTAAAATTATTCCAAGTAATACACATGATCCAATGTATAAAAGGTATAAAACATGAATATAAAATAGGTAACGCTTAGAGGAAAGGTCTTGAAATCTCGGGTTGTCACAGATACTTATCCATATCAATCGTAATCTCTCTCTCTCTCTCTCTCTCTCTCTCTCTCTCTCTCTCTCTCTCTCTCTCTCTCTCTGAAGACTTTGGAGATATTTCCCTTAATATTCAAATGTTGTTGGTATATCCCTAACAAGGTGGAGAGATATATCAACCTAAATCAGATAGGTCTTCAATCCCTATCCCTAAAACATAAAGAAAACCCTCATCACCACTAACTATAAATATGAGTCTCCTTCTCAATATTCAACAGGCTGTCTCATAATCCTAGAATTCTCTCAACGTACTATCATGTTTATATTCATACATGTCTATGATTTTGAATCCAATACTAACTTCAGGGTCAGACGGAGGTTCAAATGACTCCGGTCCCTGACCCCTTTTAATGTGCTTATGGTTTTGCAGATCTGAGAGAAAAAGAGAACACGAGGTGTGGCATTGTTCATATTTACTATCGCTAGAGTACATATTTTCTTATTCATTATGCATACAACAAAACAAAGCAGGATTAGGATTAGTTGACACAATTTAAGTAACTCTTGAAAGGACATCTTACCCAAACAAATACCCATTATCAATTAGTATATGAATTAAAGTGCAAGAATAATAAAGAAGACACGCATGACATAACATGTTGTTCACTTGGTCTTTGTGACCATTTAATGCCCATTATCAAACTAGTGAGGCTTTTACTAAATTTGATTTTGATACAAGGTTTACAAGCACCGTTGCCTTAGTGTTTGCTTCAACTCGAGCACAATTTTTCTAATAGCATATGCAACACTTTAAATCAGGATATCATTAGAATCTTTGGCTGCAACTCTCATTTTTGTGCCCTTTCATGAATAGGGATGCACTTTGGTTTCAATTCAAACATTATACACCCATCTTGACTTTTGATTTCATTTCATTTCATTCTGGAGCTAGATCTGCCTCCCACATGTCCTATGTGTAACGCCCCACTCTTTTGTACTTTCCATAATTAGAAGGTCTTGCTTGTATTTCTATTTTTTGAAGTCTTGTGTTCTTGTAATCGTTCTTTCGTTGTAATCGTTGTAAAATCCGAGACTTTGATCATAAATAAAACTCGTATTTCTTTAAATTCATCTTGTACATACTTTATACATGCTCATACATTCAATTTCGTGAAACAATTGATGCTTACTCGTAATTCTTGGAAACTATGTACTAAACTTGCAAATATGTGAAACTTATGCATAAAACGTGTTTTGATCATAAACGATACTTAAATACGACATTCATACGCCTAATTATACTTGGTTTATGTTCCTCATACTTAATATACCCTTAAACTATGTTTTTATTACATAAAATACCCTAAACCCTAAGTTATAAACTGTCATCTCTAAAACTTGAAGTGCTGGCCTGATGGTCTCTGGCACCCCGCGACCGCCCCCTGGTCTCTCTCGTGCCCCGCCAGAGGTTGTAATCCGCAGCCAGCATGTTTCTGGTTACGGGATTGGCCATTTTAGTGTGTTAGTTGGTTGTTTATTTGTGTTTCTTGCAGTAATAACTCACAACCACTAACCCCAACTCTTCCCCTATAAATACCACACTAATCCAAGCCCTAATCACTTTACAAACTCCTCTAAATCTCTCTCAAATCACCAAAAACGCAGCTGAAACCTCAAGTTCGGACAGAAGCACTACCTTTCACTAAAGTGAGCATAACTCACTCGTTTCTTATCCGATTTAGTCCATTCTTTTTCCTATGTGCTTGGATTGACCTTAGCTTGGATTCCATGGGTTTTCACAGTAAATAAGTCCCTGGAACTCTGGCAAAAAGGCTCCAAAGTTCACTGATTATTTATGTTTTCATTTAATCTTTGTTAAACTTAGTTAAACTTGAGTTTTCTCATCTCAAACCTATGTCCTAATGCTCATAATCAAATGAATGGTTAGTTGGGCTTAAAAACAAGGTTGAGACATGTTAAATCATACGTTAAAACCTCACAAACTTTCTGTTTTAGCTAGGGTTTTACCCACAAGAAGTGTTCAAGCTTGAAGCTTGATAAAAGTGTGATGGTTAGACTAGCTTGGGCTATCTTTTATAAACATCCACTCACTTCTTGATGTTTTCTCATAAGATAGTTGTTGCATTTCATTTTCTTTGTAAGTTCAAGACCCTCCTTGGTGTTCATAACAACAAGTGTAGTGGTGAACAATGGAGGTACCTAAATGGAAGCTTATTCTTCCTACCTCATGTATGATTTCTATGATACTTAGAGGTGCCTAAATGAAAACCTTAGTCTTCTACCTCATACTTGACATATATGATATAATATACTATGTAATACTTATATAACATTCAAATAAACTGAACTCTTGATGATGAACAAGTGGACATTATCAAGTTAGTAAGTATACCATCTAAACATCATATGTGACGGATGGTTATTTTCCTATGACTATGTTCTTGCATTTTAAATTCCGAATCCATAATCTTCCGTTTTCCCCAAACTCACACACCTATGTTCCCTTGTGTAGGAGGACAAGGTCCTCCAAACTAAACAACCAACACTCACGGGATATCAAGTAGGAAAGCTTGCAAAAACCGTGAGTATACTCAATCCCTTTTTACTCTTTACCACTTTGGGATGCAACATGTATATTATACAAAATGACACTTAAACTATTTTAAACATACTCTATCCATGCTTAACATGAAACTATGTGTGATATTTGTTATTCTCGTATGCTATGTAAACTATTTGGTCGTTATATGCTCAATAACTTTGCTAGCCTCCCTTAACAATTATAGCGCTATAGGATTAATACACCGCCCGTTAGACTTGGGGTATTGTTAAGTTAAACATGTTACCTCCCGCTACTCTATTGGGATTGGGCTATTTTAACGCGTTGTATACTTGGGTTTGAACATATTGTACGCCATATTTGCATACTAGTACTCATATATTATGATCATGTTGGATATGAGCACTTTTTATTTTATTTACGCTATGTGATAAAACTTGTATACTCGCCTCTGCTTTTGCATTGAACTCTATTTTAATACATGTTGCAGGTTAATTGATGAAGTGATGTTACAAGATGAAACAAGATTTAGGGTGGACTAGATACACACCTAGATTAATTTATCTATTTTGTTGTTATGTTATGTTATGAAACAATTGTGTCTTTTTATTTAATCTTGTATGACAATCTAGTTATGAAATGAAAATTGAATTAAATTAATTATTGTCACATAGTGTTATGAAATCTCTTGCAATCTTGTTTTCGTCTCATCCCGATGTTTCCGTCATCGGTTGGGGTGTGACACTATGTCAGCTTTCCTAATCCTAAGAACTAGAATAATCACCACAGAGCTTCTTACGAAGGATGATCAAATCATAAATTCCTTTAAAAGGTTTTTCTAGACGAACTACTAACTGATGTGACATGTTCACGCCAACTCTCTGACTATGGAGAAAATAATATAAGCTTTTGTACTTTTTCATTGTGCATAATAGCAACATGAGTTGACTGAGGTAGAATTGTATTTGGTTTATTCACATGGTGTGTAAAAGCAACCTCCTTCATTTTTTTATTGACAAAGCTAGTGTCGAATCAAGGAATCCTTATTTGATGGGAGCGACTTCTCATACATAGTGGACAATGTCTTGATCAAACCATAAGTATTCAACAAATATAACCTAATCATACTAATTAATTGTCTATCTAATAATTTTCATCCTTATACTTCATTCTCGGGTTTTATCTCTAATGCAACAAGTAATCCTCAAACTCCATCTTAAGAAACAAAAAAACGAGTCACCAAACTTAGTGATCTTACTTTACCATCTTTTGCTGTCACTCCTAAAGAATACTAGAACCCTAAGATTATGATTTTGATTGTTAGGGAATTTGACCCAAACAAACATCACAAACAATTGCAAAACAAATTAATAGTCCAATATTTTTATAAGGTAAAGGAATATAATGTAGTTCACATGATGTATTTGAGAAGGCTAGCCCATGAACGAGCTAAAGAAATTTTATTGATTTAAAAAAAATACAAATGTTCGTTAAGATGAAGTTGTTTATGTAGTAAGAGTGAGATCGTGGTTAATGACTTGTTTTCTTTAACTCAACAGGAGGTCTAAAATTAAACACTATCCAAACCCATAATTATAATTTATTGTTCCTGACATGTGATCTTAAGGACCCTAGAGGAGGCACTATATTCTTGATATTCCGTTGTCGTGACAACAACCATATGTTTCTGCCAGACTAAAATCCATGAATTCCGTGTCATCAAGATATTTTGAGTAACTGTGATTAACTTAAACGTTATATAATGATAAACTACAGTATAGAATGGTGCACGTTAGGAGGTGTGGAATACACGCTTGTCGAAGACTATTGTATTTTATGGAATTATGGAACCCCAATGACTTTTTTTTTGGGGGGGGGGGGGGGGGGTTCACTCCCTATACCTTTGGGTTTCCAAGGGGGCTACACCCCCTTGGTAGGGTCTGGGGCAATGCCTAGCAGTGTTAACTTAATTTGACAGTAACAAACCGGTAGTCAGTGGAATTAATGAACGGTGGTAACTGAAGATCAGTGGTAACCGATCATCAGTGGTAACTAAAGATCAGTGGTAGTGGCAAATGGTTATCAGTTGCAAGTGCGTATCAAGGGAAAATTATTATTAGTGGTACTGATGCATTTGATAACTATATAGTAGTTATAATGATTGATTATAACATCCTAATGATCATACCCTTGATGGTTTGGTTAATTTCCAAATCTTAACGTATTTAATTTTGCCAATTCATGTGAAATTGAGTATTAGAATACACTACTTTGAGATGGTTTGTATTTTGCAGGACTCGACAGGTTTAAGGTGCATTTTGAAAGCTTCGCGAGGCTTTGAAATGAAGCTATCGAGAAAATGGTATGCTTGGGGGCTTAATGGAGCTTAAATGAATGCTTTTCGAAAGTTAATTGTGAGATTGGAAGCACATGGAAGCAACGAGGATTGGTCATATGAAGAAAGGAGAAGAACCTTGTGAGGGCGCAAGTTGCTTCCTCAGGGATGCAAGTTGTTTCATCAGGGACGCAACTTGCGTCCCCATCAGGTCATGAGGGACGTAGGTCAGCAAAGAAAGCAGGGGGAGCAACTCTCATCGTTGAGGACACAAGTTGCATACAATGTTAGTTATTGACGTGAAATCCCTCTTTTGCCAAGTGTTAATGAGGATTAAATGCCATTCACCGCACACTCCATTTATGGCTCCTAGGGCTGATTTTTAGCCTTCAAATCCATCTGATTTCGTATTCCATCAAGTATCTCAAGATTCAATGAAGGTTTTTGAAGATCAATCATCCATCATGAGTGGCTAAGCTCTTCAAAATCATTCCCCAGGTGTAGGTTGCAAATTTTAGGGTTTTTCTTACATGTTTGGTTTGATACATAAACTTTGTAATCAATTGGTTGAAATTGCATGAATTGATTGCTAGTATTGTTATGAACTCATGAAAGTGAAGATTTTTTTGCATCATTGACATTGTGAGATGATAATTACCATTAGTTTTGATTCATCCTAAATTTTGTTCACTGTTCTTGATTCATAAAACATACATTTGTTCAGGATTCATATCGTGAAGGTTTTCTTGCACCATTTACATATGACAGACAAATGTTTATGTCTCCAATTTGGTTTTCAAATTAACAAATTCAAGAAATCAATTGTATTTCATTAAAGATCAAACCTTTTATGTAAGTTTGCCCTAATTACTTGTAATCTGAAACCTGGGTGTGATCAGTTCTTTTAAATACTTGTTTGCAATTATTCAACCTTTCATTAACATCAACGTTCTTAATCAAATCAAGAACAAATCATTGCAAACTTCATAATTGCTATGTACATTTGTTTCATAAATAGTTTAGATAATCAAACAACTTGTGTAATATTGACCACATGCTCATGCGGATACGAAACCTAACTTACCCTAGCTAACTATGTTAATTAGGTTTTTGCATGATCGGAGTTGAACGAAACGGTCATCAACCCTTTCAAACATTGCAACAAAATCAATGTGATGGTACAACTATTATATAAATGAATCATTCGGGTCTGTCTAACATAAATCCAATCATTTCATTCTCATTCTTGAAAAACACTTTGTGTCTTATCCGATTATTGATTTCGTGCACCCACAAAGCACTTTAATATGGAAACGAGTTCACAAGATTTAGAAAGTTATCCAAGTCATACGAAATCGTAAAACCTAAGTAATGACCCATAACTAACTTTCGAACAAGGTTTATGGTAATTAGAGAAATATCACTCCGATGATTGGTTTCAAAACATATATAATTAACAAATAGGATGGCTCAAACAAATACATATGGTTTTGGGGATCTCTTTATAGAACAACATAATGTTGCTGATTTATTTTATTAGTTTATAACCACATACAATCATGTAGAAGGACTTTAAAAGACTATGATATAAACAAAGTACATCCGGAGTGAGTATACAGCCTTTATGCGTGGAATGATTGTAATGAAAGCCTGAAATCAATGCAACTACCAAACAAGAGAAAAAACTCCAAATTATAATACAATAATATTCACTTTGTACCCCATACGGCATTGTTGTGAAAAAGAAAGGGCACCAACGAGTCATAAATTCTTTACACTTAATTTTTCATCAACTTACGGCATCGTCACGGCAACACTGCCGGACCTTTTACAGCTAAGGAATCCAAGCACTCCCCATGAAGTCTTCCGGTGATGACCAACTCGGTTAACCGCAAAACTTTCACCACCTTCAACTGTAGGAAACAATGATTTTGAAGTGTTTTGAACAAGCTGCCTGTTCCTGATGTCCTTAAGATCCATCTCTGCAGGCACCTTCAAGGGCGCAAACACAAGATCCGTCCACCTCGAAGAAGACGATTTATTACTCAAACTATTGCGGTTGTTATCCGCGGTTGGTTCATAGTTCAACTTCAGGTTTCGGGTGCGCTTTTTGGAATCAAAAGAGTAGCTGTTTCTAAAGAGTTGAGTACTCGCGGTTCCCTTGTCGTTGGTGCTCTTTAACTCGCGCATAGACTCACACCGCGCGCGTTGAGGGTGTTTCGAGTTGGTGGGTACGAGCTTGCCACCAGAAATCATGTCTTCTGCATCAGACATCATGTGTTGTTGTTCATAAAACCGGTTGGATTCGCCGCTACAGAATTCAAATAAATCTTGGCTAGGTGATGGTGGAGGTCTATGGTTATGATCAGGATCATGATCTTTACCACATGAATTTTCATCTCTTGTTAGTGGGAAATCTGTGAGGGAAAGTGTCTCGAGTGACTCTAGTTCTTGATGATCATCATTGTTGACATCCATGTTTACAAAGTGGGTGTGTGTTTTGGAGTTAATGATGGTGAAATTTAAAGTATAAAAGGAGTCAAAGTGTATAGATGTATGAAGACATATATATAATATCTACAAAAAGAAATCATATATCATTAAAAATGTACATGCACTCGTGATTTAAGTATACATAGGATAATATAAATACAATATAGGGATGATGGGTTTGGCAACACATAGCCATCTTCATTGTGGCATATTCCCATGTCATTTAGTGTATGGTATTCTTATTCTTATCATGATAATTTCTAGGTATAAAACACATGTATACAAGAATACAAATATATTATAATAACAATAATAATAATAATAAACATACCAAACACAAGATAAAATAAGCAAAAAAACAAAGATAAAATGTTTAAGCCTTATGTAAACTTATTGTATGAGACATATTTTAAAACATATATATTAATACTCTATTTTTATTAATTGATGATGAATCAACAACGTCATTGGCTAAACTGGTCGGACCAATCAAACCGTGTTACATACGATTAAGGGTAGTAACTATTATATTCTTCTTCTCTAAGCCCATCATTATCACACCTTTTGAAACATTTCATGGCTTTGTTGAACATCTTGATAAGATTTGCAACAGTCTCATCAGGGTTGGTTTGCTCTTTCTTGACTTTGAATGCAATCTCTTAAATTTTACATAATCTTCAGTCAGACTCATCTTAAAGGTTTTGAGAGATCCCATCAATTCTTCAACAAGAATTTCTTTGTGTGTGTGTTTAGCCTTTTCTTATGTGATGACTTTACCAACAAACTTAATTAGGAATTTACTTAATTACCCAGTCTTCTAGAATAAGCACACTCCCAACATATAGGCTTCACTCATAATGTTAGTAATCTCCAATAACATTACAATGTTGTATTATGTAATTTTTTATTAATAAAACTTCTTAGAGTATTACTGCCCCATTTACCCAAAGAAAAATAGATTTCAAAATTTTAATTGCTTTATCAAGAGTTGTGAAAAGATAGAGTAGTTAGTTTAGTTACCATTTTTAAGTTATGTACAACTTTCTTTCGCTTATCTTAGTGAAATAAAATCATGAAGTATAAAACTGAAAAATCTAATTAGAAAAGTTGGTTAAATAAGTTAGTCTAAAAATGGGTACGCTTTTCTGTCTTGTGATATTTAAAAGTCAGTGACTTGCTGCACTTGCCGTAACACCTCTCTTCTTTATATCAGCGTCACATCAGCTTTCATCACTACTTGTTGTTTACTTGCCACAACTTTTTTTTGAACGGCAAAACATCTATATATAAATATAGAGCCAGCAAGCCACTGGAAGCAAAACAACCCGAAAAAACGAAAAAAAAAAAACAACTCGACTAACAAATCACAAGTATTCATATGCCTTTTATGCCACAACCAATTTTTAAATTAATTTAAAAATATTAACTACGATGTGATTGGTTAATGTTGAAAGGGTCCCACCCTCAACCTCTTGATCAATTCGGCAAGGGAAGCAAAAGCAAGCTCCCACTTGCCGCTTGCCACAACCTGCCGAAACCCAAGGAGTGGAGCCGCCGAACTTGCCCATGGTTGCCACACCATGCCGCAACCAACTAGCCACACCATTACTCTTAACTTGTTTGTAATATTTGAACTCTTAATCCGTAGAGAAACAAAAACAGGCATTGTAAAAATTGTGAAATTTGAGATCTTAGATTACTTTAATTATTTTCACTTTCTGTATAATATGCCACATAATTGATCAATCATAATACTTTATTATATTAACTGTTGAAGACCCATAATCACGCTTTGTTGTGACTTGTGACTTTTTGAGGCCCTCATGGGTATGACACGTCTTGTTGTTATTTGGGTCATTAGTCAAAGTTTGACTTTAGAAATCTCGATAGGATCTTTCATTGTACTGATAAATAAAATTTAATCATCCTCAATAGTTTTTAAAAACAAAATATTGTGGGCCCAAGTGAAATTTAATATGGAGTTTAATTCATGACATAATTGGTTGAGGATACGACACAAGTTCGAATTCAAGGATCGCTATCTCGTGTGGTCACTCCCCACCTCTTTTGAATAGAGGGTAGGTTTATGTGGAGGCTGTGCTTACCAAAAAGCAATAGTTTTTATTCTATTATTAGGGAAAATGGTATTTTAATATTTTGATAAAATAATAAAACCTTCTTCTTTTATGTATAAAGTTAATTATTGTTTTCGTCCCTATGGTTTTTGTCAAAAATCACTATTTAGTCTATTAGTTTAAAAATTGCGATTTTAGTCCATGTGGTTTCACTTTCGTAACCATTTCAGTCCACCGCGTAACTATTTCAGTCCCTGTACTTATAGAATAAATGGATTGAAATAGTTACGAAAGTGAAACCACATGGACTGAAATCGCAATTTTTAAACTAATAGACTGAAATAGTGATTTTTAACAAACCATAGGAACGAAAACAGTAATTAACTGTTATGTATATATCAAAGTAAATTTTATATATCTATTATTTAGTAGTTTTTTTAAATTAATTTTAATAATTTCAGATAAATTGTTTTAACTAACGCTTTATAATTACAACTATATGTTTTACATCATGGTTGACATTATGCATTTAGCTTCTTTTCCTAATTTTGTAGTTTTCCTTCTTTGTTTTCATCGTTGTCATAGTGGCGGTTTGTTGGTGATGATGGCACAATCGTTCTTGAATAAAAGATTCTTGATTTCATATATGAATATGATAAATAATATTAAGAATACAAATAGTGTATGAAACGATAATATAATAAAGAAATACCTGCTATTTTAGTGTGGTTTCATTTAAAAATATCTTAGTTTTACGAATTACAGTAGTCGTTTACGTCATAATTTACATAAAATCTTCAAAACTATAAAAAGCAAAAAGATAATATAAAATCAACAAAAATAAAATAAAATTTTCAAAAATATAAAAAGCAAAAAGATAATATAAAAACAACAAAATTAAAGCATGTAATTTAGACCTACTTCAAATCGAAAGAAAAGACGACTCTTTGATGTTATACATCGTTCTAGCAATTGAGACATTCTTGTTGTTGAAAATTTTCTCATTTCTACCGTATATTTCCCATAAAGTAGCCAAGCAGATCACCCATTCACCCCAAACACCTTCTTTCACATCATCGAACCTTTAAGCTTGAAGAAGACATCCGGAACATCGGACCAGAAACCAGTAATTAAAGCCAAATGAAAATGCACCACCAAATGGACCTGGCTATCGTATAAGAGATGAGTAAATGATCAGAAGATTCGTCCGCAAAACCACACTAACAGCTAGACAGATTTAGGACATCAACACCACGACGGACAAACGAGCTTAGAAGGGATTTTGCTTAGGTAGACTCTCCACCCGAAATAATTAACTTTCGGTGGAGCCCAATTGTTCCAATAAAGGCGTTGGCCATTATCGTCTAGAGCATCAACCTCTGATAATGATTTCCTAACAGTAGCCACATAGAAAGAGCCAATGGGATCAGATTTCCATCTCTATTTATCAATACTTACACTAAATTTAAATTCATATAACAAGGTCATGAGCTGACTAAGGTGGTGTTTGTTTTTCTAAAAAAGATATGTGCAGGCTCTTCT
Source organism: Helianthus annuus (assembly GCF_002127325.2). Lineage (NCBI taxonomy): Eukaryota > Viridiplantae > Streptophyta > Magnoliopsida > Asterales > Asteraceae > Helianthus > Helianthus annuus. The sequence continues at coordinate 156,675,105 of NC_035442.2, forward strand.
GTCTGCGCCGCTCAGATCACGCGACATGCGCATACATTGTCATCTGCAGACTGTTTGTTTTTTCGGAGACGTTTCATTAAAAAACGTCTACGCGTGCTCTTCTTGGTGCAGACTTGGCTCAACTGTCACACCCCAACCGATGGCGGAAACATCAGGGTGAGACACTGAGCGAAACAGATTGTCCAGGAGAATCCATAACAACTATTAAATTACCATATATTTAGCAGTCACGTCCCATACCATGAACATATAAAGTAAAACAGTTATTACAGACATAGTTCTTAAAGACAAATCATTGTTTCGATAACTCAAATATTATTTAGTTTGTTTCTGGACTCCCCTAGCTTAATTCCACAGAGTTCAGCGAAACACAACATCCTAAACACCTGTCACATACGTTAAAATAGGTCAATACACATAGTGTAAAGGTGAGTACACAAGTTTAATAGTATAATAGTAGCGAAAGCGATTTACGCCTAACCAGCATGTAACACGTAGAAATGTGAAGCATGTAAGCTATCGACATTGAAATACACGCAGGCATGACTGCGAGTTGTAGAATGCGCAACACATATCACCATTGTGACACGTGAAAAAATAACCTTAACAACCCATGTCCACGACAGGTGCTAAGTCCAAACTATAGTACTATCGTTGCTAAGGTGTCAGGCAACAATCACTGTGTAAACATAACATACAACCATTCATCGAATAACACGTATAACATGCGAGAGTGGTTAGCGTATAAAATGTGTTGCGTTGTGTGATCGATGTGTTTTGATATAGGTAACGTATGTAACACCCAAAAGTGCGTAAAGCAAAAAGGGATCGAGTATACTCATAGTTCGTGTTTAATAAATAAACACAAGCTTGGATTGAAGGGAGCGCTTGAGAGATTAGCCTAGTCAGAGAACGATAGTGTAAGCGTCGAAAAGCGTGTAAAATAGTGCGTTGAGGGGATGAGTGACGAACAGTGATCTGATCGGATGACCATTCGATCGGAGGGTCGTCCGTTTGGGAGGGATGTGTTTGTGTATTGTTTGAACTTTGAAGTTTTCTTTATAGCATATGTGAAAATGAGAAGTGTTTCTATATATCAGGTCATCCGGTCGGATGGTCATCCGGACAGATGACCGTTCGGTCGGATGGCCCTTCGTTTGAAACTGACATTCTTTGAAGTTTTGCAAAATTTGTTTAAGTGTTGAAAAATCACAAGTCACCTGGTCGAATAGTCGTTCGAGCGAATGATGGTCCGATCGGACGGCTATCCGTTTGAGCGACCTGTTTCGTTTGAAGAACTTGTAAAATCAGTTAAGTCAAAAGTTTTGAGGTTTAGCCGAGACGGTCTGATGACGTGTTAAACAACGGAGATCTCATCAAGTCCAGCTCGTCTGCTCGGACGGGAACCACCCCGTGCGACCCGAACCAACTGTTCTTGATGGTGTCTCATGTTCAACCGATGAATCGGTCGTCTTCTCCGATAGGAATCCATTCTCAGTCCGGCACTTCACTAGGGGACGAGCAGAAGGCACGAACGAGCTCAGATTCTATCGGGTTTGAATAAAAAGTTAAGAACGTTTGAAGAAAAGTTTGAAACACTTGAAAAATGTTTAGATTTAGGCAAAATTAGTGTTTAAACATTGTAGAAATCCTTTAGACCTGAGTTGTTTTTGGTAAGATGAGATCATACTCCGGTGTTTATATGAACCCTGGATGACGTCACTCGAAAACAGCCCAAATCAAGTGGATTTCATGGTTAAAAGTTGTGATTTGTTGGTGAAATCAATGGAAGAGTGTGTGTAGATGATAGAAGTCCAAGATTTGGAGTGGAAACTTACAAGAATCGCGAGGAATCGAGAGAAAAGTGGCCGAGAATGCGCTGGGTCGGAGGGAGCTGTCACATCATGAACAGTGATATGACAGGTGGGGTATTTATAGGTGAAGAGGAGAAGAGGCGGTGAGGAGTGGTTCGGTCGGACGGCCTTCCGATCGGACGGCCTTCCGATCGGACGGCCAACCGATCGGATGGTCATCCGGTCGGATGACCATTCGATCGAACGGTCGTTCGATCGAACGGCGTGTGCGAGTTAGTTTCCGACTTTTGTTTCGTGCGATGAGATTGTGTTGCGATAGAGTTGCGATTGCGTTTGTGAATAACACCTTTAACATAAATAAACATGCACAAATAACACATAAGGGCACACATACACGCATAGAACATTACCAATAACTGCGATTCGAGTTGCGATGCGATAGCGATGAGATATTGTTAAGTAGATTAGCGTTTAATTGCGTTTATCGCATTGTTACTTCACAAATTACAAATCGTACAACACATTAGCGTAACTAACATACATCGCTTATCGAGGTTCGAGAGTACAAGCAATAATAAAGCAAGAAATGTCAGATCTGATTAGCAATCTTTTCTTCCTTTGACTTTGACTTTGACTTGTACTTTGACTTCAAAAAGTCGGGTTGTTACAGCCTCCCCTACTTTAGGGAATTTTGTCCCGAAATTAAGGCGCATGCGTAACGAATAGCTGTGGATACTTAGCCTTCATGTCACTTTCGAGTTCCCAGGTGAACTCTGCGCCGCGTTTGCCATCCTAGCGAACCTTCACTATGGGAATGCGTGAGCGTCGGAGTTTCTTGGTTTCTCAATCCATGATCTCGACTGGCTTTTTCACGAAGTGTAATGTTTCGTCCACTTGTAGATCCTCAAGAGGTACATATAATTTCTGCTCGGCTAGACACTTTTTGAGGTTCGAAACATGGAAAGTCGGGTGAACGTTGCTAAGTTCCTCCGGTAGTTCGAGTCTGTAGGCCACTTTGCCAATTCTTTCCAGAATCTTAAAGGGTCCAACATATCGAGGCGCGAGCTTTCCTTTCTTGCCGAATCGGATCACCCCCTTCCAAGGTGAAACCTTTAGGAGTATGTGATCGCCAACGTCAAATTCAAGGGGCTAGCGGTGTCTATCGGCGTAACTCTTTTGACGACTCCGAGCTTTCAACAGATTGTCTCGTATCTGGAGGATCTTGTCAGTCGTTTCTTGCAATAACTCAGGACCGGTAATTTGCGCATCTCCGATCTCGTGCCATACAATAGGCGATCGACATTTTCTTCCATATAGTGCCTCAAATGGTGCCATTTGAATGCTAGAATGATAACTGTTATCGTACGAGAATTCGACTAAAGGTAAATGTGAATCCCAATTACCACCGAAATCTATCACACACGATCGAAGCATGTCTTCTAAGGTACGGATCATGCATTCAGTCTGACCGTTGGTTTGGGGATGGAAAGCGGTACTTAGATTAAGAGTAGTACCAAGAGCAGATTGAAACGTTTCCCAAAGACGCGGGGTAAACCGACCATCACGGTCAGAGATGATATCACGAGGCGTCCCGTGTTGACATATAATTTCGCGGTCAGAGATGATATCACGAAGAATCCATACTCATTCAGACTCTCTACTCCTTTCTTAGTTGAGAGCCGGTTTGAAAACAGATTTCCACCAGAGAGATGACCGATTCACGGGTTGAACATGAAACTTCACCCAAGAACAATGAGTCTGATCGACTGGGGTGATTCCCATCCGATCGACTGAGCTGGTCCTTGGTGTGTTTCCGTTGCTCGACACGTCGTCACGCCGTCTCCGTTAAATCGCAAACTTTTAACTTAGAAAATTTTACGAAGTTCCAAAGTAAAAGATTACTCACTCAAAATGCCATCCGATCGGATGACCATCCGATCGAATGATCATCCGACCAAGTGGTTTGCCCCTTTATAACTTTCAATACTTAAACGATTTTACGAAAACTTCAAACTATCAGCCTCTCCATCGAATAGCCATCCGATCGAATGGCCATCCGTCCGGATGACCATCCGACCGGATGACTTGGCATCTATGTTTTACATTTCTTTGTAAACCCTACAACAAAAACTTCAAACTTTCAAAACGATTTACAAACACCCACACCTCATTCGAATGGCCATCCGTTCGAATGGTCATCCGCTCGGATGACCATCCCCTCGGATGACCATCCGTTCGGATGGGTTATCCCCATTCATTCGACTCGCCATTCGACACTCTGTTTACACGCTGTTCAACGCTTACGCTACTGTTCTATGCTCAGGCTAACTCCCACGCGCTCCGTTCAATCCAAGTACTGTGTTTACTAGCTAAACACGAACTGTGAGTATACTCGAACCCATTTTCATTTAACGCACTTTTGGGTGTTACATACGTTCTCTATATTAAACACAACAACACACAACGCAAACCCTTTTAACGCTAACCGTTCCCGCATGTTATACGTGTGCTTTGAATGCTTGTACTATGCTAGATAGTGTTACACTATACCGCCTCTAGCAACGATAGTACTATAGTTTGGACTCAGCACCTGTCGTGGACACGGGCTGCTGGGGATCACAACTCTTTACTTCACGTGTCCGCTGGACATGTGTCGCGCATACTCTATAACGCAGTCTTGTGGTTAACTGTGAACATAGTTGTGATAGTTACTTGCATCGCCTGTTACGTGTCACATGTTGGTTATGCGTAAACACTTTCTCTACTATACGTTATTCAAACTTGTGTACTCACCTTTACATTTTATGTATTGACTTTATTTTAACGTATGTGACAGATTGATAGGATGTTATGCTTGCTGAATCGGGTAAGAAGTCTAGAAACTCCACTAAATAAATCTGAGTTGTCGGAACAGTGTTTTGTTTATGAGATTTATATCTGTAATAACTGTTTTGCTTTATATGTTAATGGTATGGGACATTAACGTTAAATATATTGTCATTAATAATTGTTATGGATTCTCTTGGACAATTTGTTTCGCTCAGTGCCACGCCCCGATGATTCCGCCATCGGTTGGGGTGTGACAGTTAGAGGCTCAAAAACCTCAAGAACCTACTGCCCTAAAGGTTTACAAACAGCCTACAAAGTGTTGAAACCATCCAAGTCCCACAACCTTCAATGTTGTGAGACTTGTATTTTGGTAAAGTGCCTTAGCTTTCCAACTATGATTCCACTACCTCACTTAGTTAGTTAATCCATTTTCTGTAAGCTAAATCATCAAGTAAATTTTCTAGTAACAAAGTGTCCAAACTACACAAAGTCTCCAAACATTTACCATGATTAGAATGCACTAGTCTAGTTTGAGTTTCACTTGGTTACTTGATGATTTAGATGATGTACATTCTAGGTAGCTTCCAAGAAACAAAGTGAGCTAACCCCACCTCGTCTCCAACATTTTCCATGTTGGGTATGCACATGTCGAGTTGACCTCACTTGGCTACTTAGTAAATTATACACTTTCATTTTTCTCATATTCATGACCAACCGAAATCATCAACTAAGTTGATAATTTTGTGTTTTGGTGAATCCGTACAATGAGGTTAATTGGATGGAATTCCTCCTACCTCCATGCATGACAATATATGACTTGGACTAAATAATTATATATATATATATATATATATATATATATATATATATATATATATATATATATATATATATATATATATAGGCTAATTATAAGGAGAAAACTCACTCCAGTTGACTAAACCCTGAAAACTCACACATGTGGCTAGAATTGATCCACGTATGTATTTAGATTGAGAGTAGGAAAGGGCATAACGGTCTTTTTCTTTTTACCTTTTTGATTGAATGGAAATGTGTAAGTCTTTACACAGACTTTTCTTCTTCTTGTCATCTTTCTCATTTAATACCATTTTCTCTCTCTACCATTAAATCTCACAAAACCTTTTCAAAACTCACCAGATCATTTCCTCCATCATCTCTCTTCTCTAGCACACTTTTTCCTCTTTCCCTCTCTCTCTTGTTCCATTATAGAGAAAACAAGAACAAAAATGAAATCGGAGAAACTGATGAGCATTAGATCGATGTAGACGCCATCTAGATCTAGATCTGTACCGTCATCTAGACCTGGATCCATCATGTTTCTTTTAAACCCTTCAAGATCTAGATCTGGATCCATCATGTTTCTTTTCAAACCCCACAGTCGGATCCGGATCCGGATCGGAAATAATTAGAATTAAACATCACTCTTCCTCTATCTTTCCACCATCTCCCATCTCTCTCTCTCTTCGGGAACCAGATCTGCAATGGTGGTTGCAGATTTGGTGGAAGGTTAGGGTTTGTTCGAAATAAAATTTTGGGGTTTTCATGTACAAAAGAGGATAGCTCAAATTGACGGTTGAAGGTTGATGAAGGATGGTGGCAGGTGGGGTTGATGGCGGATATTGATGGCAGTCGTTGTTGTTGAAGGAAGGTGGCAGGTGGGTTGATGTTGGCGGTTGTTGATGAAGGATGGTCGCAGGTGGGTGGTGATCGTTGAAGGTTGATGAAGGATGGTGGCAAGTGGTGGTCCGGTGGTAGTGGTGGTTGTTGGGAGCTACGGTGGTGGAGGGTCTAGCTGAAAACATGAATAATCAAAGCCAAAGCCAATTTCAGGTGCTCGATTTGATTCATTTTTTAGGCTGCATTTTTAGTCTGCATTTTTGTTGTTTTTATGGATCTGCAATTTTTTTTGTTCAAGAAGATAAAGGTTTTTAAGTTCTTGTTTTATGGATCTGCAAATCCGAGGTTGAAGATGATGTTTTTGTTCGAACCAGGCAAAGATCCAGTAAAATTACACATCCTTTTTTACGTTTTTTGAGGATGCTGAAGGGTTTTGTTCGAATTTTTTGTTCAAGAAGGTGAATATGTATGTTTTTAAGATTTTTTTTGCAAATCTGCAATTTTTTTACTCTGCATTTTTGTTGTTTTTTGTGGATCTATAACTTTTTTTATTTTTTGTTCAAGAAGATGAAGGTTTTTAAGTTCTTGTTTTCTATACATATTGCTTTTTATTATTGATTTTATCATTTTTTTGTGTAAAATTTGTTTCAGATTTCTGAACAAATCGAAACAATTTGATTTAAGTTCTTGTTTATTGAATTAAATTGAAGTTACTTTTCTTGTTTTTTGTGTAACATCTTTATGTAACCCAACATAGATGGGTTTAGTAATATAACAATTCTAATATGTTTTGTTAGTTACATATTTAAAAATTCTAAAAAAAACATAAATAGTTACATTTTATCGTGTTACATAAATAATGCACGTTACTGAAAATAAAGTGTGTTGTGTTTCTGGCATAAATTGATAATTAAAAAATGCATGTTACATTTTTTCGTGTTACATAAATAATGCACGTTACTGAAAATAAAGTGTGTTGTACACTTTTTTAGACTGTTGTTTTTATTATTGATTACATCATTTTTTGTGTAAAATTTGTTTTAGATCTTGTTCAAGAAGGTGAATAAGTATTGTTTTTTCAGCTTTGTTTGGAAATCTACACTTTGAAGATGATGTTTCAGATGTTGAAGATGATGTTGAAGATGTTGAAGATGATTCAAAAGATGTTTGATGTTGAACATAGTTACGAAATGTAACAATCAAAGAAAAAATGTCTGTTACATTTTTTTGTGTTAGAAATGTAACAATCAATCAAAGCAAAAATGCCTGAGATTTATGTAGACTTTTTGCTGTGTTGAATCTGAGAATTTTATATGTTATGGATTTTTTGGTTTTGTTTTTACCATGTTACATTTTATTTTTGTCACAGATTTTTGTACATTTTTGCTGTATCCGTGTTACATTTTTTTTTTTCACTGAGATTTTTGTACATTTTTGCTCTATGTGTGTTTGATCAGTGCTTTTGTTGATAGTTGCTTGAATATCTTTGTTAATGGGTGATAGAACTTTAATCATCAGAGAGAGAAAACATAAAATAATGAAAGAAAAGTACTTTAATCAAGAGAGAGAGAAAACATAAATTAATAGGTGACAGTACTTTACTGCATTTTCTTTGTTCCAATATTACCATTCATTACATTAAATACATTAAAAAATTAAGACAAAGTACACAAAAGCAATTGATGGGGCAAAAGTTAATCCTAGCCATCCATCAACTTTGATCAATGGTGATTAATGGGTTTTCAGGGTTTAGTCAACTGGAGTGGGTTTTCGATTTATCCTTACCCTATATATATATATATATATATATATAGGGGACCGCTAAAATGAGAACCACCTCCAGTTGTAAGAACTGAGGGAACCACTTTCTAGCCTTTAGATCAAGGAGATGGATGGATGAGATTTAAAGTAACTAAAATTAATATTAAATAGATTTTGTCTTATTATGTCTTTAATATTATAATCCAAAAGGGTAGTATAGTAAAATTACACTATTTTGTCTTTATATATATATTATATTTAATTGTCTTTTTGTTTTATTCATTAATTACTTTATATTAAAAAATCAGAATTTTATGTTAAACAAAAATTTCAAAATTCAGATTTGTCTAACAAAATTTTATTAAAATCATTTTTTTAATTCAGATTTTGTGATAATTTTTTATTAAAAGAATATTTTTATTAAAATCTCTTTTTAAATTAACATTTTTTTAACAAACCGAATTTTTTTGCGCACCGGTTTTTTGGCGTCCCGTTTTACCGTGACATTTTTTACGCGCCGGTTTTTGGCGTCCCGAATTTTTTTGCGCGCCGGTTTTTGGCTTCGTTTTTTCAACGCGTCGTTTTTTTCAACGCGCCGTTTTTTTTTACGTTAACGTTATTTACGTTTTACGTGCCGGCTTTTTACGTTAACGTTTTTTTACGTTTTACGCGCCGGTTTTTTACGTTAACGTTTTTTTACGTTTTACACGCCGGTTTTCTACGTTAACGTTTTTTACGTTTTTTACGTTTTACGCGCCGGTTTTTAAATGACATTTACGTAAAACTTTTTACGTTTTACTAAAAAAACTTTATGTTTTACGTTTTATCTAAAACTTTTTACGTTGTACGAAAAACTTTTTACGTTTTACGAAAAAAAATTACGTTTTACGTAAAACTTTTTACGTTTTACGTAAAACGTAAAACTTTTTACGTAAAACGTAAAACTTTTTACGTTTTACGTTTACGTAAAACTTTTTTACGTTTTACGTAAACCTTTCTACGTTTTACTAAAAAAAACTTTATGTTTTACGTTTTATGAAAAAAAATTACGTTTTACGAAAAACTTTTTACGTTTTACGTAAAACTTTTTACGGTTTACGGTTTACGTAAAACTTTTTACGTCTTACGAAAAAAAATTTACTTTTTTACGTTTTATGTAAAACGTAAAACGTTAACGCTTTACGTTTTACGTAAAACGTAAAACGTTTTACGTTTTGCGTTTTACGTTTTGCGTTTTACGTAAGACTTTTTACGATTTACGTAAAACTTTTTACGCTTCACGTTTTTACGTTTTACGTAAAAAAGTTTACGGGTTATTTTTTTTACAGATTTTTTTACGCAAAAACGAACTCACCCAGAAATCGCAAACTCGGGGGGTGTCTCAGATATATTGTTATCATCATCGACGCCTCAAAAAAAAATATAGAAACCCAACAAACATAAAAAACAAAGGGTATCTCGGAAAAAAAAAACGGGGTTTGGCTCAGATTAAACTTTTACGTTTCACGTCAAACTTTTACGTTTCACGTTAAACTTTTTACGTTTTACGTTCTACGTACAACGTTTAACGTTCTACGTAAAAACGAACGCACCCAGAAAATCGCTACTCGGTAGGCGTCTCAGATAGATTGCTATCATCATCGACGCCTCAAAAAAATATAAAAACCCAACAAACATAAAAAACAAAGGGGTCTAAAAAAACGGGGTTTGGCTCAGATTATCCGATAAATCATAGAGGCTGCAAAAGTGGGGTTGCAGGATTAGAAACCCTACCCTCCGCCGTCCTTGCCGCGCCATCGTCATCAGAATCTACGTTGTTTTTTGTTTCTTTTTTTTTTACATCATCGCCACCCCATCGATCGTATCAAAGCCCACAGATTTAAATATCACAAATCAAAGCCCACAGATCAAAATCCCCAACATACTAAACTCAAAATCAAACCAAATATCCAGATTAAGATCAGAAAGCACCAACAACCATATCACCGGCAAACATCAATAAATCACCGGCAAAACATCAAAATCACCGGCAAAAATCACCTGTTTTTTTTTTTTTTTTTTGAATCATCGGCCGTAAAACATCAAAAATCACCGGCAAACAAACAGGGACACAAAGATCAGAACCAAAAACAGGAACACAAGCAAAAGACAGGGACACAAAGATCAAACATTCAAACAAACAGGGACACAAAGATCAAACATTTAACATACCAAAAATACCATCATCAGATTCAAGAACACCCAAATTCAAACCAACAAAAACCCAGATTCAAACCACCAAATCAACAGATCAAACCAACAAATCAACAACCGAAACAAACCTGAACCCAGATTCAAACCCAACAAAACCCCAGATTCAAACCCCAAGATCCAAAGTCGACCCGAGCAACAACTCTGAGCTGAAACATCATCATCTTCAACATTCACAACTCGTCGGGAGACCAGGACCGCCGCTGTCCGCGGCGGCGCTGCCGTCAGCCCGTCGCCGACCAGCCACCAACACCGTCGCTCCTCTCCACCAGCCACCAACACCGTCGCTCCTCACCATCGATCAACAGCCTCCCCCACCACCTCCAAAACATCTTCAAAATATCATCGCCTTCAAAACTCTTGTGCTCGTGTCATCAATAACATCGATGAAGGAGTTTCTAGGGTGGAGGAAAGAGAGAAAAGACGGAGGGTGGGGCTGTGGCGGATGCGACCGGAAAGATGGGGATGATGGTGGATTTTGATTTGGGGAACGGTGGAGGTGTGGTGACGGTGGCGGTAGCGGTTGATGGAGATGATGGGGCGCCGGAATTACGACCGGAGGGATAGAAGGTCCGGTGCGGTGAATGATTTTTGAGAGAGATGCTGGTTTTATATTTTTAAGAGAGAGAAAGATGAGAGTGGAAAATGAAGAGAGAAGGTGGTTGTTTTGAGTTTTTTCTTGGTGCAGAGCATTTCGAAAGAAGAAGAATAGAAATGGTAGTTTAGTATTCAAAATAGAGAGAGAAGAGTGACAAAAAAGGAGAGGTGACAATGACTGACAAATAAAGAGGAGAGATGATATAACAATAAATGAAGAGAGAGAAGGGGGATTAGACATATGGGGTAAAAGACCAAAATACCCTTTTAGTTGACTTAATCTGATTGGTTGAGAGTGGTTCTCGTGGTTCTTACAACTGGAGGTGGTTCCTATTTTAGCGGCTCCCTATATATATATATATATATATATATATATATATATATATATATATATATAAACCAAACCATAATATCAACCCTAGTACATCACAGGTAATAATCATGTAACAAATTCTAGAACCACATGTATTAATTGTGAAACAACTTGTAAAAATTGGTACTAATGGTGTAATTTCTAAAAAAATAGATATTAAAATAACAAAATAAGTAAACCTTAGGTACTAATGGTGAAACAATTTGTAAAAGTTGGTACTAGCGGTGTAATTTCTAAAAAAAATAGGTATTAAAATGACAACATAAGTAAACCTCAGGTATTAACCATGCAATTAATTCTAATATAAGTAAAATATGTTACAAAAATACAATAGAACAATTAAAATTTTGAAAAACTGTCAGCAGTGGCGAAGCTTGACGTTTTCGACGGGAGGGGGGTCGAAAATGTATATACCCAAAAATTTCTATAGATCCAGGGGATCGAAAACGTATATACCCAAAAATTTATATATAAAAACTACATATATAACACTAATGAGCGAAAAGTTCAAGGGTCCCGTTAAAGATGCGCCCCTGTCGGTCAGACTGTTTCAACTGGATTTAGAAACCGAATGTTATTGTAGTTCTTATAATATCTTTGAAGTACAACAAAGAAAAACTAAAATAAATATCTTATGTTAACTGTTAATTTTAGAAAATACAAAGTAATTTAACATAAAAAACAAAATACCAAAAAGTGGATTTCCGATTTTAGTGGATTTCTAATATTTAGTCTGCTACATTAACGCCACTACTACACCTATATATTAACTATGTGGTCACATCTTTTCTGATTTAATTAACCCTAAATAGTGCAAGTCTTTAAAGGAACGACTCTTTTTAGCTGTGTTTCTCCCAAATCTTCTCAACCCTCATTAAAGAGCGTCATTGAAACTTCATTAATTTGAGTTTCTTTTTCATACTAAGCCTTGTTGCTTTAAAGTGAAGTTTCACTGGATACCCGCTTTGAGGTTTCACCTGACAGCAATCATGATATTATATTCAAGAGGCTGACGTTGGGTGGAACCTCAGAGCGGATATGCGGTGGAAATTCACGATGATTATTTGTGAGGAGGAACCCGTTGAAGAACAATGAACTCTTAGCATGGGGGGAATTTGAACATTTTGAGTGGAGGATCTGAATTAAATTCTCTTTATGTATTCAAAATTGTATGTCAGATTGTTAGGCTACTTTTTTTAATAGTGAATGTACGACAAACACAAGAACGGTTATCGACTTCTTTTTACATCACTTTAAGGGGCCGTTTGGCAACATTTGAATGATTAAGTGCTGAACCAGTAAGAGGTCTGAATCATTAAGTGTTGAACCAGTAAAAGGTCTGAACCATTAAGAGCCTATATAATGCTAACCATTCAGAGGCAAATGTCTGACCAATTCAGATTAGAGGTCTTAACCATTCAGACTATTTATAAATCTTAACCATTCAGAGGAAAATGTCTGAACCATTCAGACATTTGCTCGTGAAACAAACAGTAATCATTAAGTGCTGAACCAGTAAAAGGTCTGAACCATTAAGAGCCTCATTAAGAGGTAAACAAACAACCCCTAAATGTTACTTGTAGGATTGATATTTTATTTTGTGTTCAATAAAAAAATAAAAAAGAATATCCGTATACACCAAAAAATATTAAGTTAAAATAATAGAAAAAAATATATAAAAGCAATGAAAAAGAGCAAGATTGTTAAAATATCAACATGAATGTAGTCTTTTAAGCTTAGTATATATTCGACTAAATAATCACCTTAGAAAACAATGAAAAAGAGCACGATTGTTGTAGGTTAAAGTGTATAATGGCGTAGCTTAGTGTAAAGTGAGGGGTCCCCCCTTCACGATGATTATTTGTGAGGAGGAACCCGTTGAAGAACAATGAACTCTTAGCATGGGGGGAATTTGAACATTTTGAGTGGAGGATCTGAATTAAATTCTCTTTATGTATTCAAAATTGTATGTCAGATTGTTAGGCTACTTTTTTTAATAGTGAATGTACGACAAACACAAGAACGGTTACCGACTTCTTTTTACATCACTTTAAGGGGCCGTTTGGCAACATTTGAATGATTAAGTGCTGAACCAGTAAGAGGTCTGAATCATTAAGTGTTGAACCAGTAAAAGGAGTAAAAGGTCTGAACCATTAAGAGCCTATATAATGCTAACCATTCAGGGGCAAATGTCTGACCAATTCAGATTAGAGGTCTTAACCATTCAGACTATTTATAAATCTTAACCATTCAGAGGAAAATGTCTGAACCATTCAGACATTTGCTCGTGAAACAAACAGTAATCATTAAGTGCTGAACCAGTAAAAGGTCTGAACCATTAAGAGCCTCATTAAGAGGTAAACAAACAACCCCTAAATGTTACTTGTAGGATTGATATTTTATTTTGTGTTCAATAAAAAAATAAAAAAGAATATCCGTATACACCAAAAAATATTAAGTTAAAATAATAGAAAAAAATATATAAAAGCAATGAAAAAGAGCAAGATTGTTAAAATATCAACATGAATGTAGTCTTTTAAGCTTAGTATATATTCGACTAAATAATCACCTTAGAAAACAATGAAAAAGAGCACGATTGTTGTAGGTTAAAGTGTATAATGGCGTAGCTTAGTGTAAAGTGAGGGGTCCCCCCCCCCCCCCCGAATGTTTCGGTTAGGAGTGTAAAATTTCTTATTTTTCGTCTAAAAATTTTAAAATTATATAGGATTGTCCCCACAATTATTTTGCCTAAATATTTATACAATATACAAATTGGGTCTTATGACTTTCCGTCACCTCGAAACTTTTGGTCAAGCTCCGCTGCTGAAAGTGTATATATTGATTTAAAGCAATATGAATGGATGGAAAAGATATATATTGATTTAAAAGTTGATTTCACTTTGGGTTGTATTTGGATGCTTATAAGATCTTCAAGGCGTATGAACTATGAAACGATTTGTTCTTTCTTATTTAAACGATTGTAGCGGAAACAAATAGAATACACTTTTTGGCAAAGATTTTAACTCTTTGATAATATGAGAATCATTGTGGTTGTATATGTGATTTTCTTTATTGACCCTTAAGCAATCTTACAAACCTTTACACTCTTGAATCAATGTTCAATTGCCCTAATCTTGCACCATGTTTGTAAAATGCGAAGTACATTCAAGATAGTAGTGTGCATAAACGTAAACAGACTTGGTGAATGTATCTTTGTGCATATTTGTAACCAAGTGAATACATATCGTGAATAACTCTTGTGGGTCCATATAATAATTGTTGAAATGTATGCCTAAATTCAATTTATTTAATGTCAAACATATTATTATTTTCTAATGTTTTTTATGATTGTATGGTTTTGGATTGATGGATGGCTTTGGAGTGCTGGGCTTGAAGTTGAAGTGTTGCACTCGAACATGGGCTTGGATAGTTGTTTCTTATGGGCTTAGAAGTTTAGCAACAGTTTGGGCTTAAGAAGACTTGTGTGGGAGATATTTAAAAGTCGCCTCTCTCTCGGTCGACAGTCGTCTTCTAGGATTTTCCTCTCTTTTGTACAGTCTCTCTAATTCGTTCTAGGGTTTGAACAATGTTTGTTCGTTTACCTGTTAGATCAAGTATTAGGGGCTGTTTGGCAGCATCTAAATGGTTAAGTGCTGAACGAGGTCTGAACCATTAAGAGCTTGTATAATGCTTAACCGTTCAGAGGCAAATGTCTAACCAATTCAGATTAGAGGTCTTAACCATTCAGACTCTGCATAAATCTTAACCATTCGGAGGCAAATGTCTGAACCATTCAGACATCTGCTCGTGAAACAAACAATCTGAACCATTAAGTGTTGAACCAGTAAGAGGTCTGAACCATTAAGAGCCTCATTAAGAGGTAAACAAACAGCCCCTTAGTAAATATAGATCGTCGTGTTAATGATCTAATAGGTTAGTTGTGTTTGTTGTTGAGAGTTATAATCTGTTTTGATCAGATTTGTTCTTGTAAACTGTTCATATTCGTTTGAATATATAAATATATAAATATACCATATTTTTGACAATAATGAAGTCATGCATGACGGATATATGAAAAACATTTTGTTGAATAAATGTTACTACATTGGTGGTTAGGTCTGGGTATGAGAGTCTTGTGGACCAAATCTAACCTTTCTTGAGCGCCTTAACTAGAGCTGCAACGTAGGAAAACATGTTAGAAAGGGTCATATATCGTAGCTCCAACTATCAAGTCACACGTAGCTCCAACTATCACGGCTTTTCCATTTCCCATTTGCGCCTTTACTTGTTTTGTTTCATCCAGATCTTAAACACGGATCTTTGGTCAGGCATTTGATTCGAACACCCGCTGCCAATGAACCATATGTTGCACTTATATGTCACTAGAAAAAAGGGCCTTAAACAGCTTACAATCCTCTTCATCATCTTCATTGCATATGGTCATACAACATTCAGTCCTCGGATGACCAAATTGTGTTTACAACACTACACTTATACGGTGAGACCCCATAACACATTCTAGTCTCATCAGAAACAACTTCACCACATGCCCTTTTTTTCTCGTTATTATGTTAATATCTCCAACCATCACTAGTGCTCTAGTGGTGGCCACGGATATTTAAATTCCACCTTTGGTGGGTCCGGGTGAGTTTTCCCCTCAAGGTCTCAAGTTTGAGTCTAGGTGATAGGGGTTTAAATTGGGGATCCATGTGTGAGAGGACTCTCTAACGCGGACCCGGTTAAGACAACGTATGCTAGAGCTCCTGACATTCGCAAATAATTCACACCTTTCAAAAAAATGTTAATATCGTAAGACGGTTATTTGTGGTCGCCTCTCTAACAGCCTTTTGAATAATGTACATGCCATCCCATTCATCATTTGATACTCTTTTAACCCAAAACAAAAATGAGAAGTTACGCAACTCACGTCAGCTGTGTCCAGTTGGTTCTGATACCGCATTATTGGGATCATGGTTAGACCATGTGTAGTGGTGATCAACTATAATGCCCCCACCATGGGGCGTTTTGCGCCATGTGGCGTCCTAGTCAGCATGGGGGCATTATAGAAAAAGTGGTGTAGTGGTATAACGCCCCATAATGCCCCATTCAATCATTTTACAATCATTTCACAATTATCTTTTTTTTAATTTAAAACATAAAATAACATTCATTAATTTAAAAAAAAAATTACATTACTTGAAAAAAAAATTAAAAAAAAAAAAAAAAAAAACCGAAACTGAAAAAAAAAAGCTGAAAATAAAAAAAAACAGAAAAATAACTGAAAAAAAAAAAAAAAAAAACATTAAAAATTAATATCATCTAGAGTCCATATTTTTCTTTAATTTTTTGGCGACGCATTTGCGCAAGGATCAACGCATCGCCTTGTAGGTGGTCGATAGGTTTGGACAAAAACTCGATGTCCTTTTCCATTTGCCTCGCCTCTTGCATCTCGTTAAATTTTTTTGTTTCGGCCATTCGTTCCTTCATAATTTCATAACGTTGGTGGCCGAGATCTCGAATGTCTTGGAGACGACGGTTCATCTCCTCGAAATCATCCTTTAACTCGAGATCGGAAGACGACTCGAGCGTTTTTTTCCCGGCTCCCTTTCTTCTACCGGCGGGTCGGGCCAACTCTTCTTGAATGCCCTCGTCCACCGCCTCGTTTAAATCAACATTGCGGGCATCCGATGTCGGAGTTGACGGGTCAACGGAGGATGAAGTTTTTGACCTTTTAGCCCGACGTCTACTACTAGACGTCATTGGGTTAACTACCGCCCACTTTGGACTTTTTCGAAGTAGCTCCCAACACTTGTAGTACGCGAAAGGGCCTTTTGTCCTGTCGAACTCCTCCAAACTCTTCGTTAAAACCCCCACGTCACCTTCACCACTCGGGCGATTATCGTAGTTACGTTGGAAGACTTCTTGAAACGCATGACACTTGTTGTTTATGTCGGTCCATTTGCTAGAAATCGAGTCTTTGTCCCGATGTTCGCCTTGACCCCACGTGCTAAAGAAGAGTGCACGAACCCTATCCCAAAACACCGGACCCGTTTGAAAGTTTGCTACAAAAAAAAAATAATAAGTTGTTTGTTAAAAAATAAAATAACAAAGTAAGTAAAATAATATTTATATAAAATATTTACCCGTCTCTTCGTCCTCCGAAATGTCGACATACGCCCGAGTCAACGTGTATTCCTCTTCCTTCGTCCATTTGATTATATTTTTTGTACGCCTCGGAGCGTCCTTATCCTTCTTCTTATGCGACCTTTTGCCGCGTTTCGATGTTTCTTGCACCGGTTCGGGTTGCGTCTCCGGTACGACTTCCACATCGGGTTCGGCTTCGGGTTGTGACGGTTGAGACCCGCCGGCTTGACCATAGCCGAAACTTGGAGGAACAAACGGAGGGGCGCCACTTAAGTAAGCCGCGTAAGTTAAAAAGCTCGGGTCCATGTCTTGAAGGTTGAATGGGGTTTGCGGTTGGGTTGTGTTCGGGTTTGCGGGTCTAGCGGGGACACCAAAAGGAGGGCGGAAAGGATGCATGGTTGTATAAAAATATGAAGAAAGTGGGTTTTTTTTATAAAAGTTGGAAGAAAGTGGGAGAGTTTGTGAAGTTTTGTATAAAAAAATGGTGTAAATGTGTGTTAAATATATATAGTGGGAATTATTTAAAATAAAAAAAAAATAAATAAAGAAAGTTACCGTTGAAGGCAACGGTCGAAAGATGTGGCCCCCACCGATTTTAAGCGTTATTTTTAAAACGCCGGGCAGCTTTTTTTTCGAAAATCACGCCTCATAACGCCCCCTGTAATGGGGGTAGGGGCGTTATAGGGCGTTTTCAGGCAAAAATTTTAAAAAAAAACGCCCCATTACGCATGGTCTTATAAAAATCCCAACTATCATCCGATTAATCATCGATCATCCACTAATCAGATGTTTACCGATTAAACCGACTATCATCCGATTAATCATCGATCATCCACTAATCAGATGTTTACCGATTAAACCGATTAATCTCTAAGCAGTCAAAGCCAGTCCTATTCTAATCAAATTCTAGCCAGATCACACCCAAATTTCAACCAAAACTTATAAATTCTTACCACTTAAGTGAGGGATTAAAACATGTCTACCCTGAAAAACCATATATAAAAATGTGTGTTTAGATAACTAAAGATTACATATAAAAATCTCAAATCTCATTGTTACAACACTAATTGGGATACACGAACACAAAACAGAGCATTTGTTTTGAATAAATTAAAACAAAACAAATCACCAAATTAATTAGTGGCTAATTCATAGTACCACAAACCAACGAAATTTAATTTTAAAATCTACATAACTAAACTTGTTAGACCAAAACCACTAGATAATAGACCAGATCTAATATAAACAACAAATTATAGTCAGATATTAGATCAGCAGTTAACCAAACCCCTAACTAGAAAAAAAAGAACTGCAAATACAAAAACTAAAAATCAAACTAACTGCATTAAAAAAACAAGAAAATGAAAATACAATCACAATTGTTCATAACTAAACTAATATTGTATTAAAACCACCAATTACATGTAAAAAAAACAAGAAAATGAAAATGCAATCACAATTGTTCATAACTAAACTAATATTGTATTAAAACCACCAGTTACATGTAACATCGGTTCATAACATCGATTAATACCAAAACCAAATAAAAGATTAACAAGACAATAACCCTGACCCCTAAATTAAAACCCTAACCACCAAAACCGTAGAGAGTACGGCCTTGACGCTTCAACGCATAAACAACATCCATCGCCGTAACAGTTTTCCGGCGAGCATGTTCAGTGTACGTAACCGCATCACGGATAACATTCTCAAGAAATATCTTCAGCACTCCACGTGTCTCTTCATAGATCAACCCACTTATACGCTTCACACCTCCTCTTCGAGCAAGACGCCTGATCGCCGGCTTCGTGATGCCTTGAATGTTGTCCCGGAGAACTTTCCGGTGACGCTTTGCTCCTCCCTTTCCCAATCCCTTGCCTCCCTTTCCTCTTCCTGACATTTTCTCTCTCTAGATTTTCTACCCTAGAAATGAATTTGGGTTTTTTGTTTTGAAATATTGGTGGGGTGGGTGTGTATATATATGTGGTGGTGGGGGATTTGTGTTTTTTGGAGGGGTGTTTTTAGCCGTTGATTGGTGGAGAGGTGAGGGGTGGAGAACCGCACGATTGTGATCCGTGTGATGAGTGATAAATGGCTTTGATTGGTTCGGTTTGGAGTGGCGGATCGTGCATTGTGTAGTACGGGGGAATGTCGTTTTTGGGGTTGATTGGTAAATATTTTTTTTTTAATTAAACATGTTACTAAAGCTACTTGTTCAACCCGTGTGTTTCCACGGGAATGCAGCGATAGTTTTGTCAATTTCGGTTTGTTACAGTACTAGTGTGTGTTATAACAACCATAAGATAAAACGTAAAAAATAAAGTCGTAATATTTATAATTTTGATTATAATGGTATTTTATAATTTGATGATACCTCATAATTGTGTACTGATTACAAAAAAAGACAGCCTTTTATACACAAGGGCCGATTACTAATAAATGAAAAAGAAATAAAATCAGGCTCCTAATATTGAGCAATACATAAAAAAGTAGGGTGTGAATTTCTGACATGAACTGAACCTAATACGAAATTCACAGGTTTTGGTTTAATGTAAACGGGTTCGGGTCAGTTTCAGGTTGAACCCACAAACCCGTTTAGTTTAACGGGTCAGGTTTGGGTCAACCTGGTCGGGTTGACGGGTTGACCCGTTTAACACATTTATATTATATTATTTTTTTACAATATATTTTATTTTATAAATAAAATGGGGTGTGTATTTTATGCCATAATTATAACTTAAAAAGATAAATTAACATAAGATTTTGTAACTTAAATATAATTGTGTTGTACACATTTGTGTTTTTTAAGTAAATTTTAATTTTAATATACTAATTTCAGAAAAAAAAATTAAAAATTCGGGTTGAACGGGCCGTGTTCGGGTCAACCCACAAAACTTCGGGTCATGTTCGGGTTCTTTTGTATTATACGATTTTCGGGTTCGGGTTCGGGTTGGGTTGAACTCGCCAACCCGCAAACACAACCCGTTTAGCACCCCTAACATAAAGGAAACAAGATATTTGTAAATAAAAATGGAAGAGGCAATTGTGGAGTAGATTACGGACTCCATGCGACAAAAATAATCTATAACAACCGAAAGATAAAATGCAAAAAATAAAGTCCAAATATGACAAAAGCGATAATTTAACCACCTCAACACGCAAACATAACCCCTACATGTTAATTTGCTGTAGTTGAGTAGCACACATATAGTTAAATAAATAAAATATCAATTGTGACGTAGAATCATTAATGGATTGCTACACCACCCTCTTGTCTCATCAACCATGGTTGGCATGACCACATTCTTGGGATAGTGGTTTTGGATGATGGATTAAAAGTGGGTGACATGGCGCTAATGTAGAGGATCATTATGACCACGAGGGTCATGACCACACCCTATAGCCTAAGTGTTAATCTCTAAAAGTAATTGTTGATGTTTAGCTTCATTTGATTGATTGACCTGAAAGTGTTCTTTTTTGATCGATCTGACTTTTATGAACTTTTGTTTCAAACATGGTAAGGATTATCGTGTCTTACCGTATCGTGTTTGACATGTTATGTCAACCGTAATGTGGCGGCGTATTATGAAAATCAAAGGTTAACTTACGAACCCTTTTAAACATGCCTCCTCTTGTTTAATGGCGGATTTGTGGGGTTGTGAGTATTAAATCAATGGAATAGTAGTCAACCGAAATCCCTAACTGAGAGTCGACGAGAACCAAGAGTGATTAGGTAAGTTCCTTTGTAATTTGGTTTTTGTTTCGAACTCATGCTAAGGTTGGGTCGACTCAGCTTAGCTTAACTCGCTTGATAACTAGCCTTAAATGTTGACATTCCAGTGTGGAAATGATTTGAGCGGTTAATGGTAATACTAAGTCACTTATGGTTGATTTTTACAAAACTATTTCATGATTTGTTAAAGTAATGTGTGTGGCTTAGCAATATGTAATTCAGTACACTTGATACATCTTTTGTTGGCAATGTAATTTCTGGACGAGCCAATACTGGTGATGAGACCTTATATAAGAACTTAAGCAGTCATTTATCCCATGAAGATTATTTGCATTTGAGATATAATGTCCATATAATTAATCTTGTTGTTAAAGATGGTTTGCAAAAATAAATCGATTCCATAAGTAGGATTTAGAACGTTGTAAGGTTTTTGAGATCTTCCTCTTCCCAATATCTAAGTTTCAAAGATAGCGTGGAGAAAGAAAAGATTGATTGCAAGAGAAAGCTGTGTCTAGATATTGAAATAAGGTGGAATTCGATATTGCTAATGTTGGATGCGACACTTATTTGTGAAAAAGCGTTTGATAGGTATAATTATTTTTCAATAATTCTATATGTTTTTTTTATTTCCATTTATCACTACTAGTCTTATATGATTATTTTCCTAGACTTCAAGATGTTGATTTTAGTTACAAATCCTACTTCCGTTACAAAATGAAGACGGTGAGGGAAGCATGAGAAAGAGAAAAAACAGTGATAGAGTTTTGGGGCACCCAACACATCGGATTCAAAGAAAGCAAGGTCTTTTGGTGATTATTTTTATTTCTATATTGTGTTTAATAGTGATATATTTTCTTTGTTGTTGTTTTGATAGGTTATTTATGGAGTTTCCGTGAATATGGTTTAATGTGACTATAAAATTCGGTTCTAAATATGTGATGGCAAATGTATTGATTACTGGGCTTTGCACAATACATACCACTATAGCAAAGATGTCCTTAAGTAGTAACGGGGTGAAAAAAGGATGGTCGAGTCAATGAAAATAGAGTATGAAAAATATTGGGAAAATTTAGCCGATATAAATATATTATTCTATGTGACATAAGTTTTAGGCCCTTAAAAATGCATTATCTCAATTATTGTTTAGAGTTGATATGTAGCGAGGACTCCTAGGAAGGTAAGAAAGTAGTGGGTCAAGTGAAAATAACATTAGGAGAATTGTTTAATGTTTATTAGATGATGATGGATAAAGAAAATACACTTTCTTTTTATAGTTCGGTTGATGGTGTGAAGGTTGTTGATTTAGAGGAGGGTTATTTGAAGTATTTAGAGGAAAAAAACGGAAAAAAGGCTAATACCAGTGAACTTGATATGTATTTGTGCGGCAGAACCGATAAAATGGTAAAAGGAGATGATATGTTTGATGTGTCAGGTGTGGAAGTTAGATTCAAAGAAATTTCTTGTTCTTTCTCAACTTGATAGACATGTTTTAGGGATGCTGATCTCAATCGTGGCATATAAGTCCGATTTTAGTACCGGTGGGCAGGTCATAGATAAATATAGAAGCTCTCTTATGCCAAAAACCACCGAGTCATTAATCTGTTTACAAGATTGGATACGAACTTCACCAAAAGATCTACAAGATACTTAAGTTCATGGAATAAATTAGAGATTTGTCACCGGGAAAGAGAACAATTGAAGAATCTTTCATTTATGAAAATTGAGATTAAACTTCCACAAAACCAACTTTCTTTGTCGGATTTTAGACTTTTCACTATTTTTAAGCATGTTAAATAAAATAGATATAATATCCACTTGCTAGCCAATTATTTGTTTCAGTAGATAAAGTTTCTATTATTCTGCAACTTGCCTATTAGAATATTAGTTTCTTATCCTATAAATAGCATGTATATTGTAACCGTTCAAAGTGTGAAATACAAGTTGTTCTTTGAGAGTTCACCATTAGTTTTCAGTTTCTTTCATGGTATCAGAGCCAATGGCTATATTGGCTCTCGTATCGATCTTTTTTATTCAGCACCAGTCTGAGTTCCTGTTATCTTAATAACGGCTGTCTTCAGGTCTGATTCTGATCCTTGTTTCAGCACAAGTATCGATCCTTATTTCAGCACAAGCCTGTCTGAGTTCCTGTTTGGTTGTTACTTCCTGGTTCACACCAGATTTGTTTCTAATCAGTATTATTTCTTAGGGATCTTTGAAAGTTAATGTTTTCAGCATCTAGTGTTTACTACCAGATTTCGATTTTTCATCAGATTTTCGCCCATCAGATTTCTGGACCAGATTTTCGTATTAGATTTTCAGATCAGATTTTTTTTTAATCAGTATTCGCGTCAGAATTTCAGACCAGATTTTCACATCAGATTTTTTGGTTTGTTTTCTTTTCACCTTTTCCGAATCTGATTATCATCAGATTTCTAGGCTCTTCACACTAATTTCTGACTTTGACTTAACTTCTGACTTTGACTTAACTTCTGAAACATCAGATTTGTGGTTGGTATCTCCGATTTCTGGTTCAACATTAATTTCTGACTTTGACTTAACTTTTGGTCAAATTTCCAGATTTCTAACTTTGACCTCTGACGTTGACTTTAGTTCTGGTCAAACTTCCAGATTTCTGACATTAACTTTTGATTCTGGTCAACCATTCCAGATTTTGTTTTGTTGCTCTAATCTTTGGTTTATTATACGACTTGCCATTACTCCTGTTTGTTTAAATCCCGATTGTTAAAATGACTGAACTCAAAGATTCATCAAATGTCATCAATAAAGGTGAACTGAGCTTTGCTACCAACTCTACTGATGTTCTTCATGTAGCAACTCGACTCACCGATAACAAACTTGACGGCACAAACTTCTTTGAATGGAGCAAGACTGTTCGCCTCTATTTACGAAGTATTGGAAAGGCTTCGCATCTTACGTCCGATCCTCCTACTGACGAATCCAAAGATCACTTGATTCAAAACGATGCCCGGTTGTTCCTACAAATTAGGAACTCCATTGATACCTCTGTCATCTCACTAATTAATCACTGTGAGTATGTCAAGGAATTGATGGACTATTTGGATTTTTTGTATTCTGGACAAAGTAACATGTCTCGGATATATAATGTGTGCAAGTCTTTTCATCGGGGGGAGCAACTTGATCGATCAATAATCACGTATGTTATGGAGTTCAAGAAAACGTATGAAGAATTGAATGCTCTCTTACCCATCAGTACCGATGTGCAGGTTATGCAAACCCAACATGAACAGATTGCTGTATTAAGTTTTCTGACTGGTCTGCGACCAGAGTTCGATGTCATTCGATCTCAGTTCTTGAATGAACCTACTATTCCTTCTCTACAAGAGACGTTTGCTCGTATTCTTCATCATGAACCCAACATCTCGTCGCCACCTCCTTCGGCTCTTCCAACAAGTACTAGTGCACTTGTCGGCCGAGGAGGATTTAGAGGTGGCTTTCGAGGAGGATCACGAGGCGGCTATCGAGGTGGCCATAGAGGTGGCTCACGTGGTAATTATGGAGATCGAACTTCTACTACGAGGACAGAACCAGGACAAGTTGAATGTTTCTACTGTCATGAACTCGGGCATACCAAATACAATTGCAAGAAATTTTTGGCCCGTCAATCCAAAGGATCTGCTCACCTTGCTCTTGCATTTGATGACAACAACACTGTCCCAGCAGAAGAAAATTCTCATCCTACTGGTACTCCAGTTGCTACTTTTGCTAAGTCAGGTAAATTTGCTAAGAGTCTTGTATCTACTACACCAAAATGGGTTATTGATTCTGGAGCGTCCGAACACATGACCGGTGATCCTCAGCTCCTTTCTGATTTTAAAAAACATGCACCGTCACCTTATGTGACTATTGCTGATGGGTCAACTCCAAAAGTGCTTGGTTCTGGTAATGCAAGCATTACTCCATCAATCCATTTATCCTCTGTTTTGAACCTTCCCAATTTTCCGTTTAATTTACTATCTGTTAGTAAAATTACTCGTGGTTTGAATTGTAGTGCCTTATTTCTTCCCGATTCTTGTGTTTTTCAGGATCTGTCAACGAAGAGGATTATTGGTAAAGGACGGGAATCTGATGGCCTATATATACTTGAAACTCATACACCTTACTCTTTAGCCTGCTCAAATTCATCACCGTTTGAAGCACATTGTCGATTAGGTCATCCATCCCTCCAAAGTCTCAAGAAGTTGTGCCCTGAATTTTCTCATTTGTCATCTTTGCAGTGTGAGTCATGTCAGCTTGCTAAACACCAACGTGTTTACCTAAGTCCTAGAGTCAATAAGAGGGCTACATCCCCGTTTGAGTTGGTTCACACCGATGTTTGGGGTCCGTGTCCTGTTCCGTCTAAACTTGGTTTTAAGTACTTTGTTACGTTTATTGATGACTATTCCCGTGTAACTTGGCTTTATTTTATGAAAAATCGTTCTGAAGTGTTTTCTCATTTTTGCTCCTTAAATGCTGAAGTAAAAACTCATTTTAATGTCTCTATTCGAACCTTGAGAAGTGACAATGCAAAAGAATATTTTTCAGAATCCTTTCAATCTTACTGTTTGCAAAATGGCATAGTTCACGAGTCATCATGTATCCATACCCCAGCCCAAAATGGAGTTGCTGAACGTAAGAACATACATCTTCTTGAAGTAGCAAGAGCACTTTTGTTTCAAATGACAGTTCCAAAACCATTTTGGGCTGATGCGGTATCCACAGCTTGCTTTCTTATTAATCGGATGCCATCGATTGTTCTAAATGGAGATATCCCATTTTTGGTTCTGTGTCCTGAAAAACCTTTATATCTAATCCCCCCTAAAATATTTGGAAGTACCTGTTTCGTCCATGATACACATTCTCATCCTACCAAGTTAGATCCAAAATCGGTTAAATGTGTCTTTGTTGGCTATTGTCGTGTCCAAAAGGGTTATCGATGTTTCTCCCCTACTCTTCAGCGATACTTTGTCTCTCGAGATGTCACATTCCATGAAGATGTTCCTTTCTTCCCTGTATCAGATCCTCATCCATTAAGGGAAGATGATGAGTTCCTCATCTATCCCCATTCTATAACCCCATGGACACAACCACCCACTACTTCCGATTCACCAACACCTGAGCAAGCCTCTACATCTAAACAACCTATTGCCTCTCAGGAACCTCAAGTTGATCTTCAACAACCTCCCGTACCCGATAGACCTCCTGTTATTCAAGTATATCAACATCGACATCGCTCAGATCCTGTTCCTGAACCGTCCGATTCGGCGACAGATTCATCCACTGAATCTCTTGACAATAACCTTCCCATTGCTATCCGAAAAGGTAAGCGTACATGTACCTATCCTATTGCTTCCTTTGTTTCATATGACAAGTTATCTACAACTTCTCGTTCATTTGTTGCTACTGTCGATTCAATTTCTATTCCTAAGACAGTAGGTGAAGATTTGGCCCACTCTGGATGGCGTAATGCTATGGTTGAGGAAATGAAAGCTCTTGATCAGAATAGTACATGGACCCTAGTAAATTTACCTGCCAACAAAAAGGCAATTGGGTGCAAATGGGTATTCACGATTAAGGTTAATCCAGATGGCTCTCTCGCTCGTTTAAAAGCTCGTCTAGTTGCAAAAGGTTATGCTCAAACTTATGGAATGGATTATTCAGAGACATTTTCTCCTGTTGCCAAGATAGCATCAGTTCGTATATTTATATCGTTGGCTGCCACGTATAACTGGGGTTTGTATCAACTTGATATCAAAAATGCATTTTTGCATGGAGATTTGAAAGAAGAAGTTTATATTGAGCAACCACCCGGGTTTGTTGCTCAGGGGGAGTCGGATAAGGTATGCAAGTTAAAGAAATCTTTGTATGGTCTTAAGCAATCACCTCGTGCTTGGTTTGGGAAGTTCAGTACCGTGGTTACTGAATTCGGTTTAAAAAGAAGCTCGTATGATCATTCGGTGTTCTTCACTTCGTCAAAATTGGGATGCATTATTCTCGTTGTGTATGTGGACGATATTGTAATTACCGGAAGTGATGAAGTCGGCATTCAGAAATTAAAAGGTTTTCTTGGAACTCGTTTTCAAACTAAAGATTTAGGAAGCCTAAAGTATTTTCTGGGTATTGAAGTATCTAGGTGTAGAAAAGGGATTTGTTTAAATCAACGGAAATACTGTTTGGATGTTCTAAAAGATTCTGGAATGATTGAAGCTAAGAATTGTGATGCACCGATGATACCGAACATGAAATTAAAAGCAGATGATGGGGACCCTCTTGAAGATCTAGAAAAATATAAAAGAATAATCGGTAAGTTAAACTATCTGACCATTACTAGGCCGGATATTGCTTTTCCAGTCAGTGTGGTTAGTCAGTTTATGTCATCCCCTAGAACTGCACATTGGGAAGCTGTTTGTCACATCCTCAAGTACCTAAAAGGTGCTCCAGATCGAGGTATCTTGTATCAAAGTCATGGTCATCATATAGTAGAAGGCTTTACAGATGCTGATTATAACGGGGACCCGACAAACAGACGTTCTACTACCGGGTATTGTGTTTTTGTTGAAGGCAATCTTGTATCATGGAAAAGCAAGAAGCAAAATGTGGTATCCCGTTCAAGTGCAGAGTCAGAGTATAGGGCCATGGCACAAACCACATGTGAGCTAGTTTGGATTCGAAACCTTCTTAACGAGATTGGGTTTAGGCAAACGAAACCCATGAATTTATGGTGTGATAACACAGCAGCTATTCATATTGCAAATAACCCTGTGTTTCACGAAAGAACCAAACACATAGATGTGGATTGTCACTTCACCCGGGAAAAGCTTGAAGATGAAACGATTACAACGCCTCATGTCAGAACTGGAGATCAATTAGCAGATGTGTTCACCAAAGCCTTGCCCGGAAACAAAATTTACTCTATTTGTAACAAGTTGGGCATGGTCAACATTTATGCTCTAGCTTGAGGGGGAGTGTTAAATAAAATAGATATAATATCCACTTGCTAGCCAATTATTTGTTTCAGTAGATAAGGTTTCTATTATTCTGCAACTTGCCTATTAGAATATAGTTTCTTATCCTATAAATAGCATGTATATTGTAACCTTTCAAAATGTGAAATACAAGTTGTTCTTTGAGAGTTCACCATTAGTTTTCAGTTTCTTCCAAAGCATTCTATGTTTTTAGTTGAATGTTTGTTTGAATTTATAGATTTTATCATATATCGTTTTGGTTGAATGTTTGTTTGAACTTATGAACTATATGACATCATTTTGGTTGAATTTTTGGTATACTTATTTTTGTTAAAAAAATTGAAGCCCAAACTTTTAGGCCCAAACATATATTTTTAGCTAGAGGCCCAAAGCCACGATTAATTGACCCAAAATTGATCGCTATAACTATCAAAACCGAGGTTATGGTTATGATGTTTCATTAACCGACATCTTGGTACGCAGATCATTAACACAATGATCTGGAACCCTCTAGATGAACAGACTGATACAATCAAGATCTCAACACAAGATCTGACACGAACACCTAGAAACCCTAAGAGAGAAAACAGAGAGAATTTGAACAAAATATCAATAATACTGACTGACTAAACCGACTGAACTAAAAACCCTTTTATATAACTCTGAACTGAGAGTTATATATCTCTTCCATTGTGTCACGATTCCAGCCCACATAAATCCAGCGAGTCCAGCAGTAGCAAGTGAGCCCAAATTGAACAGTAGCCCAGTTCGTCAATTCAATTGTTGTCCCACATGTATAACAAGAGAAAAAGAGAGTTAAGTTAATACAAAAAGAGTTTAACAATAAAAGTAAGAGTTAAATGCTTGGTTGGTCCTTGTGGTTTTCAAAAATTTCAGACTTGGTCCTAGTGGTTTACTAACTACACGCTTGGTCCCAAAAGTTGTCAAAAATGCACCCGGTTGGTCCCCAGCCCTAACATCAGTTAAATATCTCAGTTAAGTCCATGTTAAATGACCAAAATACCCTTGCTTATTAACAAAACCCACTGCATCCACCTCTCTCTCGCTGGAAGGTTTTTCATCACCATCCTCATAAATCAGAGAAATCACCATCATCATCTTCAGAGAAATCAAAGAAATCACCATCATCATCTTCATCTTCATTACAAACCCACACCCCATCTCTGTCTCTCGTTCTGGGAAACCATACAATATCTCGTTCGATCTTGAAACAACCTTCTTTTTCTCCGGTGACAATTCAAACACTCCGCCATCGGATTTCACAACCGACGCCAAAAGTTCACTGGAAATTCCATGATTAACAAGCTCAAAATCGAGCTTCGGGAGGTTCTGGATCTTCGAATTTTGTCGAGGAAATACGCGATTTGGCAACACGAGATCCGGCACACGGAGTGATCGGTGGAGAAACTCCGTGAGGATTTCGTCGCTACCGAAGATTTATGGCCAGAGGAAACCGGAGAAGGCGGTGGTGCGCAGAAATCTAACGGTATATTGTAAGACGAGTGAGACGAATTCGCAAGGTTATTAATCGGAAAGCCGTATCGAATGATCGAATCACACCGGAACCGAATTACAGGTGTTTGTTTGTTAGAGGGATTTGGATTAGAATTTAATGAATTTGAGTGATAATTTTATAGAAAAATGGTGGAATTTGGGTTGAAGCAGTAATGATGAGATTGTCTGGAACACATCCCACATTGAGACCCAAATGATGATGAAAAATGGTTGGTGATGAAGATGATGATGGTGATGAAGATGATATGCAGTGGGTTTTTTAATTTTTTAATTCTTAGTTTTAGGTTTTTAATTGTTTAAGGGTAATATAGTCATTTCACACATAGTTAACTGAGAAATTTAACTGATGTTAGGGCTGGGGACCAACCGAGTGCATTTTTGACAACTTTTAGGACCAAGCGTGTAATTAGTAAACCACTAGGACCAAGTCTGAAATTTTTGAAAACCACAGGGACCAACCAAGCATTTCCATAATATAAATTTGCAACAAATTTTTGCATGATGGGTTGTACTCCAAGCATAGGGGGATTTTCAAAAAAATTGTGAATTTTCATTTTTATTCCAAAAGTTTTAATCATTTATATTTTAACACTTTTAATTTGTTTAGTTTTAACCCAAAACTTTTCATCTTTTGTAATTTAACCCAAAACTTTTTTATTTACAACTTTGGTCCCCATACTTTTTATCTTTCGTAAGTTTTTCGTTTTACGTTTCGTTCTAAACTTTGCGAGCTAATACATCCCAACGTGCGTATGTGGTTCAACGTTTTTCGTCTATTTTTTCACATTTGACAGGTATGTCGCAATGTGTCTATTTTCCCCATTTGGCAAGTTCGCTGCAACGGGCGGATCCTACGTTGACTTAGTTATTCTTTTTTACGTTATTTTGCGAGTTAACACGGCGCAACGTGCGTGTGTGGTTCAACGTTTTTACGTCTATTTTTTCCATGTAACAAGTTCGTCGCAACGCGTGTGTCCTAAATCTACATAGTTATTTTTTTCATGTTATATGTTTCGGTCTTATATTTCCGCATTAACACGCCGCAACTTCAGTGTTGATTGTCGATACCAGAGGTGTGACATTGATGTTATTTGGCATAGTTTTAGGCCCCTACCGCAACGCGGGGGTGCTTAATTCTAGTTTAACTCTAAAAGTAAACCATACACAACCCTGATGTTCTTGTACATCAGGGTCTAAATTGTAATTAATCAAATTTGTGTTGGGTTGCTTTGGTAACAAGTTAAAATATGGTGAACATACAAATGCCCCCATATACAAAAACCCTACCTTGAGATCATGTGCATGCTTCTGCTTAATTTCCTCGGAGACGCAAAAAGTGGAATTTGAAGGTGTACGGCTCTTCCACGCACTTCAGGTACGCCATTCTCTGTTGAACCGTCGGTTTGGATGGGATCGTTGGTTGGTTCATGAAATCGGGTTTGAATCGGTTAGCTTTGGTTAGGGTTTACATAGAGGACAATCGGTTTGATGGGGTCCACACGGTGCATGAAGCCTTGATACCCCAAACCGATGGATCTTAATTCAATGGTGAGTGAATAGGATTTAAGTTAGTGACAATATTATATTGTAGGTCTTTGAACGCAATCTAGGGTTCGCTCATTCCTACAGCTTTTCGAGATACAATAATCATGCATGATAATTAAGAGATATGAAGAAATAATATTATATTTACGTACACGTGTATCTTTTATGTTCGAGGATTATGAAGGAATTGACGCATGATGATTGATGTTATATATTTTTTATTTTAACGGTCAAGCACTGGTCAGGTTGCTAGAGGAGGTCCTAACAGTACCACGACTTAGGTAAATGGAATTGGAATTGGAATAAGAATTCGCGCAGAAATTGAAATTTAATTTGTAATTTAGGTGTGTTTGTTTTGCAAGATGGAATGAAATTTGGATAGAATTAGAATGTGGATTCCATTTCTTATGTTGTTGTTCAATTCCAATTTATTTTCTTGTTGAAACCAACAAAATAAGGAGTGAAATCAACATTCCAATTCACTCAAGATTCCATTCCATTCTGTGAAACGAACACTACCTTAGTGTTTGGTATGTCCTTATTGGGCAAATATGGATTCATTATGATCATGTGCTTTGAACCCTTAGGTTTGAGCGGTTAATGGTAAAACTAAATCACTTATGGTTGATTTTTACGTAACTGTTTTGTGATTTGGTAAAGTTTTTTTGTTTTTGTGGTTTACAATTCTTAGCAATATGTAATTCGGTATTCTTGATACATCTTTTTTAGGCAATGTAATTTCTGGATGAGCCAATACTGGTGATGAGACCTTATATAACAACTTATGCTATCCATTAGAGCACCAACAATGTGTACATTGTGGGTTATCCGAATCTACTCATCAAAATTCCGGACGCGAGTGGCAAGGTTCAACATCGTGGGTGCCGTTTGCAAAGCAAGTCCGGAAATTTGGTCTGGAAATCCAGACACCGTTTCGGACGAATGGTGGGGCCCCTCACTCATATGCACCCCCATACACACAAACACACATATATAATATTTTTAATGGGGTTTGTGGAGGTTTGTAGATTTGAAATCTGATGTGGCGTTGAGGTGACAGTTTGTGAAAGTTTGAAATCTGGTAACATTGTGGATGCTCTATCCACGTGTATTTATTGAATTTGATGATTGCATTATTGTCATTACTGTTTTTGTATCTATCAAGATATATGTATATAATTAGTTGTATAATTGTGTTTTGGCGCCTTTTGTATGTAGTTAGACATGGGCAGCGACTTGAAGGCCTGGGTTTCAGATAAACTGATGTCCCTCATAGGATTTTCACAGCCCACATTGGTCCAGTATGTGATTAGTTTATGTAAGTTATCTTCGCGCCTAGTTTTATACATATACATATCATGATTTAGACAGATATTGATTGTTTTTATTTAATATTCTATTTCAGCTAAGAAAGCTTCATCACCTTCTGATGTATATAATCATCTTAAAGACATGCAAGTGTCATCTTTAAGCGACACACATGCGTTTGCTGAAGAGATATTTCGGAAGGTTGAACATAAGAGTTCTGGATCAAATGTGAGTTCCCCCCTTGTGCTTAAATAATTCAAATGGCCCGTTAGTGCTGTTTTTAGAGTAAATCATTGTTACTATGGTACCTTATTGTTTAGGTTTATCGACAACGAGAAGAGGCTGCAGCAATGCTAGCCAGAAAGCAGAGGAATTACAAACTGTTGGCTGATGCCGATGATGAAAGTGGCGAACATGGCAGTTCTGTCAAGTCTAAAAAGACTGATAAAAAGGCGAAAAGTTTCAGAAAGAAGAGAGAAACCAAAGAAGATGAAGATGATGAGGTATAGAAACTTGATCTTTTAATTGTAAGCTGCTGTATTGGTGTCTCGTTTAATAGTTGGTTCTGATTGTGACTGTATGTGGTGCTGCAGGGAGCTGTAAATCTTAAAGAA
The DNA here is from genome assembly GCF_002127325.2 of Helianthus annuus. Taxonomy (NCBI): domain Eukaryota; kingdom Viridiplantae; phylum Streptophyta; class Magnoliopsida; order Asterales; family Asteraceae; genus Helianthus; species Helianthus annuus. The sequence goes on from NC_035442.2 coordinate 156,708,230, forward strand.
GATAGACTAGTTAGACAAAAAGTTTCCCGTGATGATTCAGATGACGGCATTGAAGCTATAAGGTTTGAATTGAGCTTTCGCTAGAAAAACCTTTTAATATTTTTGTTATATTATAGAGTTTAGTTTTATTTTTCAATTACACTAAGTGTGATACCTAAATAACCATTTGAATATCTGTCTGAGTAGTTAATGCGGTAAAATATCGGATATCGGTCAAGGACCGATATTTGGGATATCGGTTATCGCAGTGGGATATCGGTAATTTTAATATCATGCTAAATTTATATATATAGCAATTTAACACTAACAATTGTAACAAGTAAGAACTGACAAAGACTTAAAACACTAACATTTAACAGTAACAACTAACAATTAAGACTTAAAACACTAATAGCAGCAATAAGAAGAAAAATGAACACTAGAAATAAGAAGAATGGTACTGATATCGGGAAAATCGGTGATTTATCGATCAAATATCGGACAATATCGCTGATATTATCGGTACCGATATTCTCACCAGTACCGCTATCTCGGCAGGGGACCGATAACCGATATATCATTGATATATCGGTTGATATATCGGAATATTAACTACATAGAATTATCTGTAATAAGTACTAAGTAAAGCAGTTGAAGATCTTATGTTTTGAAAACTACAAGATTTTCTAATATGAAAAATTTCTCTTTATCCATTTTCAGGAGATTTTCGAGGCAGGAATATTTTAAGAAAAGAGAGCAGAAGAAATTAGAGGAAATCAGGTATTGTTAAAAGATCATGTACTGTTAAATTTCTTTATAATATAAGCGTATGGCGATTGTTCTAACTTACGAACATGATAGTTTGTTCTCGTTTTGTTCACATATTTTTTCTTCAATTTCAGAGATGATATTGTAGATGAAGAGAATCTATTTGGGGATGTCAAAGTATCGGAAATTGAACAACGCAACTATAGGTAATTCTCTTAAAATCTTATTTCAATTCGTGTTGATGGTTTTGCTTTACTAAATACATGTATTCTATGTTTTCGCACTTTCTGATACTTGTCTTTTATTTCTGGAGATATAAAAAGCAAATATATGAGGTGGTGACGAAGCGGTCTCAAGAGGATGACAACATGAACACGGTTATTCTTTGCTTCTTGATAGCTCTCTCGATGTTTTCTAATTATATTATAGGCTTATTGTACTAATATTTTTTGAATTTACCACACAATACAGTATCGGATGCCTGATGCTTATGATGCAGAAGGTGGTGTTAATCAAAAGAAAAGATTTGCTGTAGCTACGGAGCGCTACAGGTGAAAATCCAGTGTTCATCGGTCCATGTTATAGCACGTGCCTACATGCAAACTGCAAACATATTATTCTGTTTTCTTATTCCGTGATGCTATACTTGAGATTAAAATAATTTTGTTTACTTATACTGCAGAGACTTGAAAGATGGAGATAAGATGAACCCGTCTGCTGAACAAGAAGCATGGGAGGATCATCAGATTAGTATGTTCGAGTTACCTAAGCTAACATTTAATCTTTAATATGTAATCGCTAACTTGTCAGCTAATGAGTCACATCAATTTGCAGGAAAAGCAACACTAAAATTTGGGTCAAAGAACAAAAAACTGCCTGAAAACTACGGGTGCGTTTTCTAGTTTTGGCTTTTTTTTATTACTAAGAGATTTTTCTTGTGGACTTTTTGAATAGGGCATCGGATGGATACGAGGAAATCTCATTATGTGTATTTCTTTTCTATAGTTTTGTGTTTGAGGACCAGATCGAGTGCATACAGGGTCAAGTCATGGGTGGTGAACATGTATGAACTCTACTTATCATGCTGTGATATTTCTTTCTTGGTCTTCACCTAATCTTTAATCTATCGGGTTTCTATAATTTACAGGTTGATGACGAAGCATATCAAGAGGAACATGAAAAATCCAAGGCAAAATCAGCACATAAGAAGCTTTTGGTATATTCATTCATTTACAAAACATTGACTAGTATATTGGTTTATTATTTACCTGAACTGTTATGTTCTAACATGTAATTATATGTTTGGTCTTCAGGCAGACAGAAAAACATTACCTGTATATTCCTATCGAGAGTCATTGCTCAAAGCTGTTGAAGATCATCAGGTCTACTTGAGTTCGTTGCATTACATGTTGGTTGTTTTTTTTGTCGCTTAAGATTGTGGGTTTATATCTGATTATTGTCATTTTAGGTTATTATCATTGTTGGTGAGACTGGTTCTGGGAAGACCACTCAGATACCCCAATATCTCCATGAAGCTGGATACACAAAACGTGGAATGGTATCTTCGCAAATTATCAAGCTTATTATTTTTTTTTTGTCTTTGGGAACATAATTTTGATGCTTTACGGAGATATGATAATGGGTGAATTTTGGTATCATAACGAAAAGTATGATTCTTTTTACGTATCTTTCTATTTCATACAGATAGGGTGTACACAGCCTAGACGAGTTGCTGCTATGAGTGTTGCCGCTAGAGTTTCTCAAGAAATGGGAGTCAAACTTGGGCATGAGGTATGTTTTGTGCTTGAACTGTAGCATTTCAATTGGCTGCTTTCTCTATGAATCCTTGCTTTATTTATGCTAAAAAATGCTGAATACATAAACTTTCATACACATTTCATTGATTATATAATCATCATAGAGTATATTTGACTCGGTTTGCTTGAACATCATATTAAAGTTCGTATTCATAGTTTTATTTGTTTTAGTTTTGCTTTGCTTTGCTTATTTTACTCTCTCTAATAGGTCTATAATATGGTAGTTTGAAAGTATTTGCTTTATGTTTTCAGGTTGGCTATTCGATACGTTTTGAAGATTGTACTTCTGACAAGACGGTGCTTAAATATATGACTGATGGCATGTTACTACGAGAGTTTCTTAGTGAACCTAATCTTAAAAGTTACAGGTATGTTTTCTTCATCATCTAATCATTCTGTCATCGCTAATCATTGTATTACTATTTTGTTTATATATATTGGCTAACTATTAATCAACTTGAAAACAGTGTGGTGATGGTGGATGAGGCTCATGAGAGGACATTGTCAACTGATATCTTGTTCAGTTTAGTTAAGGATGTAGCTCGGCATCGTCCCGACCTCAAGTTGCTTATTTCAAGTGCCACTCTTGATGCAGAGAAATTCCGCCACTATTTCGGTTCTGACATGATTTTTGAAATTCCAGGAAGGCAATTTCCCGTAGAAATAAATTACACAAAAGCACCAGAAGTTGATTACTTGGATGCTGCAATTGTCACAGCTCTTCAGATTCATGTCACGCAGCCACCTGGCGATGGTGACATACTGGTCTTTCTCACTGGTCAGGAAGAAATCGAAACAGCCGAAGAGATTCTTAAACACCGGACACGAAGATTAGGGAGTAAAATAGCAGAACTGATAATATGTCCGATTTACGCAAATCTCCCAACTGAACTTCAGGCTAAAATATTTGTACCTACTCCTGGAGGGGCCCGCAAGGTGGTCCTTGCGACAAACATTGCAGAAACGTCATTAACAATTGATGGTATTAAATACGTGATTGATCCAGGTTATGTTAAGCTGAAATCTTACAACCCTCGTACGGGAATGGAATCATTACACGTCACGCCTATCTCAAAAGCGTCTGCAAATCAACGAGCGGGTCGATCTGGACGAACGGGGCCTGGGAAGTGCTTTAGGTTATATACTGCTTACAACTATTTTAGTGATTTGGATGAGAGCACGGTCCCAGAGATCAAACGAACCAACCTCGCCAATGTTGTTCTCTGTCTAAAGAGCCTCGGGATTCCTGACTTGTTGGATTTCGATTTTATGGACCCGCCACCAGTTGATGCATTACTCAAAGCTTTGGAGCTACTTTATGCGTTAGGTGCACTTAACAAAGATGGTGAATTGACTAGAGTGGGTAGAAAGATGGCAGAATTTCCACTTGATCCAATGTTGTCCAAGATGATTGTTGCATCCGACAAGTACCGGTGCTCAGATGAGATCATTTCGATTGCTGCCATGTTGTCAACTGGAAGTTCTATTTTTTATCGTCCGAAAGATAAACGAGTTCATGCTGACGATGCACGCTCGAATTTTCATATGGGTAATGTTGGAGATCACATAGCACTGCTTAAGGTATGTTGGCAGATACATAAGTGTATTTTATATTAATAGTCAGCATTTAGTGTCTAAGTTTGTGTGCTGGTAACTAATAATTATAGGTTTACAATTCATGGAAAGACACAAACTATTCCACTCAGTGGTGCTATGAGAATTACATCCAGGTGAGGAGTATGAAGCGTGCCCGAGACATAAGAGATCAATTGAAGGGGCTTTTAGAAAGAGTTGAAATCGAGTTAACATCAAACCCTGGCGATTTGGAAGCAATTAAGAAGGTCATAGCTTCAGGTCGTACAAAAACGGAATGACTAACATTACTTATAAGTTATAAATTATAGTTTATAACCACCATTGTGTACTAAACCATCCTTTTATGTTTTTCAGGATACTTCCCTCACTCAGCAAAGCTGCAAATGTACGGTTCTTATAGGAGCGTTAAACATCCTCAGACTGTTGTTCATATCCACCCAAGCTCTGGTTTAGCTCAGGTAGTTTGTCGTAACATTAGGAACTTGTAGAATTGCAAGTTGTATAGGATGGTTGTTTGTGTTGGTTATTGATGTTTGGGTTTTTGTTGTTAAGGTACTACCAAGGTGGGTGATATACCACGAGCTGGTCGAAACAAGTAAGGGGTACATGCGACAGGTGAGTGAAATAAAACCCGAGTGGCTTGTGGAAATTGCACCTCATTATTATCAACTCAAGGATGTTGAAGATTTGGCATCAAAGAAAATGCCACGTGGACGAGGCCGGGCAGAGCTTAGAAGTGTTAAACCAACAACTGTGCTTATGAGAGGCTGAATTTGTCATTTAACTGTAGTTACAAAAAAGTATTGGTTTTCAAAATGCAAGTGAATATATTCGGTTTCTCTAACGTCTGCAACTGCTTCTCCATTCTCAACAGCAGTTGAATTACCGTTTTCTGATACATTCTTTGTCTCGGCATTTTGAACTCTTTTTGCTAATTGTCCAAAGAAAAGGTTGTCAAAAGACGAGTAAAGAGCCTCCAGGTAGTGAACAGTTCGTGAACCGTTTGGCGGGATGTTCGTTTATGTTTGTTCGTTTAGTTAATGAACGAACACGAACAAGAACAAGATATTCCGTTTGATAAACTAAATGAACGAACACGAACAAAGGTCTCGTTCGTTCGACTGCATTTGTGAACGTTCGGTAATATGTTCGTTTACGTTTTTTCATGTTCGTTCGTTTATGTTAATTTGTTAAAAGTTTTTAATGTTTTATAATGTTCCTCTTTCCCTCTTAATGTTTGTTTGTGTTCGTGACTGGTGTTTGCGGGAAACTGAAAAACCTTAACAAACGAACACGAACATAAACTTCTGTTCGACATGTGTTCGCGAACATCTGCATTTCCTTAACGAACGAACACGAACATGACCTCGTTTGTTTGGTTCGTTTACAACCCTACCTCCAAGTTAACAATGTCCAAACATATAGCACAGTGCGGATAAGCTACCTGAATCAACCAACTCATACATACCATTTCATAAATTACATCAGGTCAGATAAATGGCAATACAATTGTATACAACTGGTAGTGGGACCCATTGATGAGAATAAAAAAGTAAAAACCAACCGGAAAAAGTACATAATAAATAAATAATGAATATACTAAAACTTCCAACATAAAGTGTTATAAATTGTATAAACATGTGATTCGGTGACCAGTATAACTCTTTCACCATAAATAAGGAACATTCATTGGGTCGTTGTATATTCACCTGAAAATTCTCCATTGATGTACTCATATTCTTTCAAAATAGGTTCAGGACAGATCTGCGCAAGTGACTAAAAGTGAAGGTATGCACTTTGTGATTCCACAGTTATCAAAAGCGTCCTTCTCCTGCGCCTAGGCGCATTTTAAGACGAGGCTAAAATATATGCGCTTTGATTCCTAGGCGATGGTTCAGCTTTCTTTTTCTTATTTTGCTCTTTTTTCTAATGTCATACCCCCAAAATCCACAAGCGGAGTATCACCGCTTGGGGGCGTGACATGACCAGGATCAAGCCACCAATCATATTGAACAATATAGTAAAGTAATTAAAAGTTCAACCACACAATATAATTGGTGTTCACAACCAAGTTAACCAAGTTCAGATTAAACAGCGGAAGCATAAAATGTAAAACCCAAAACTTAAGTTCAATAAGTTCATAAAGTTTAAATGTTTAGAACGGGACATAACAGTCCATATCCCACAACGACCTCCTCCTTGTGCAAGCTCCATAGATACCTAATGCCTGCAAGGCATGTAACAAGGAGTCAACACAAAGTTGAGCGAGTTCACAGTTGGGTGTTTGTTTTAAGTTGTTTTCGAAAACACGGTTTGTCTTTAGCTGGCTTACTTGCCGTGGGGGTTACCCCATAGTTGAAAATATGATTAACCAATTCCTTCTTTCCCAAACCATAACCAGTGGGGGCTTCCCCATGTGAACCACTAGACCGTTACCATATCGACAACTGACGAAAGTAAGTTGTAACAATCCTAACTAAACCGATACCCTCGATTATTTTCCCGACACTCTAATATATTTTAAAATGTCCCAATATGTCTTTTTATACACCTCGTATGTGAAAACCGAGCCCGAAATACAATATAGCATTAAAAATAAATTAAAAACAAGTTTACTTAAGCTGAGGCGGGCCGCGTAGAACCCACCTCAACCTTACGCGGGCGGTATCAAGGTTAGAACCCGATTTCGTTGATTTCTTTAGTTAACGCAGGCCGCGTGAGATCCCCATTAAGCTAACGCGGGCCGCGAGAGTCCCAAATTGTGGCACAGCCCAGTGTTGACACGGATCACCTACGACCCTATTCCCCTACTACGCGGGCCGCGTAAGCCTAGGCTTACCTTTACGCGGGCCGCGAGAGACTTGAATTACAGCCCTATATAAAGGAGGCATCGGGCCTTCAGTCTGCTCGTTCAATTTTCTTTTCCCGATCTCAAAATCAGAATAGTAGGCATAATCTACGGGTATTATACCCCCCTAAATAGCGAGGTTCTGCTATGATGTAAGTATTATAACCCCTGGAGACGTATTAGATACTCTGCCCGATTGATCTAGGGTTCCGTAACGGCTGTCATGGTTCTGCCCGACCTAGTCGTTGGAATGCCGTCTCGGGGAGGGTATTAATAATGTTAAAATGGGTTATTATACTAACACACGTGCATTTGTTTAATTGATAGATTATTCCCAGGAAATCCTTACTAAAAACCCTAAGATAGCAATGTGAGTTATCCTCTTTTTGTTAAATGTTTTTACAAAACCTCACTTAATTAAATATATACAAAGCAGTTATTGAGTATTTGTAAGAATACAATTATAGTGGGTATGTTGGGGTTTTGTATACAAAATTTGTTACTGGCGTGGTAACATTCCACAAGTTGAATATGACAGTACCACTGATGTTAATTGTTATATTTTGGAAACAAATGTAATTGCGGATGCGCCTTCAATACTGTAAAATGATTGGTAACAAAATGTGAAAGCCAAATAGAAGCCAGCTGGACAGCACTGAAGGCTTGGAAAAGTGACAATAAAGTTACCTAAAAGAAATAGATGTTTTTCTTAAATAAAAATAGGATTTATTCCTATGAAAGTGTGTATACTGAAAACTTGGGTTTTACCCATGTGTTCAATGTTATAAAGTGTGGTGGTTTACTCTGATAAAATATTTCCTAACTACGGTCCTGATGAAAATTTTCGCTGCCAAATTAGACAAATAACATGATACCACCGAAACTGGCTCGCGGCCGCCCGTTCCCGGGGATTTGGGATCGGGGGTTGCGACAGAAGGTGGTATCAGAGCTATGCCACTGATTCAGCCACAGAAGTGTTCTGCTGACATCAAAATTCGAAGTGTTAGGAAATAAATTACGAAAATACGTGCGTAATTGTATTTTCTTGTTATGTGTTATCTGACTATTTGTTAGTTTACAGTATGAGCGACCAAGGACCATCTGACGCGTATCGTCAATTGTCTGGTTCGCCTAGAAGCGAAGGCACCTCCTCTTCTCAGCCTGCCTTTCGGGGTACTCTGCTGATACAGAAGAAGGAATCTTTGTGTTTAAGGCTCAATCTGAAGAGCCATTTCCTCAGAAAAAGAGGGGATGGTTCAGTAGGGGAGCACACGGGCGTAGGAAACGTATGAAAAAGTTACAAGACCAGAGAGCCTTAGCCGCAGCCAAAAGAGAAATCGATGCATATGCCCAGGATATGCTTAATAGGGGTATAGCCAATATCCATATCTTAGTAACCACTGCAGCTGACCCTAACCTGGAGCAAATGCTAACACCCCAACCACAACCACCAATTCCTGATCAACCCATGGAAATAGAAAACCTTGGAAATCAAGTAGAAATGCATGATTTCAACCCGGAGGAGATACCTAGGGTACCTGCACCAAATCCCCTAGATCCAAATTACGACCCCTGGTGGGATGATGTTAGGGACTATGTGCAACGCTACCCGATTCACGAAGATGTACCAATGAAAAACCTAGGAGCCTATCTAGGGTTAGATACTCTAGATCCCTATTTTAATAACGATGCATACATTAGGGAGATTCTAGAGAATCCTTACCCATACCCGGCCCCTATACCTCCATATCAGGAACCCGCACCCCAGATTCCAAACCCAGTCCTAGAACCTGCACCCCCAATGAGTGCAGAAAATGTACAGGAACTTAGGACTTTCGGTGAGGAAATTTTAGAAAGCAGTGAGAGAATGCGACAGGTGGGAGAGCGTCTCGTATGGAAATACGACGAACGCAATATGGATTTTTGGATGAATCCATATCCCTGAATCGATGGTGGAAATGGTAGAAATAATAATAATAATATAATATAATAATATATGTGTGTATGTGTGTTAAAAAAAACTACGGATGCCTACTACTAGTAGTGTAGTTTTAAATTTCAGCCGGTATTGTAATTTTTATTTCAGTACTGGTGTGTAATAGATGCATAATATATGAATAGAGTAAAAGTCGCAATGATCGACGCTTTTGACCAAAAGTGTGTGACATGTGATTGGCTATATTCAAATATTATTGGTGATATTAATATTTGGTAAATGTTTAAAATTCAGATGGACAATGAAGTGAATCAGGAAAACCAGAATGATAATATTCAGAACGACAACCACTCGAATAACGATAATCTGAATAACGAGAATCCGAACAACAATAACAATGGAAACCAAATGGATAATAGTGCCGTTCAGCATATAGTGGCACAAGGAATTATAGATGTAATGCTATTTATTATTCAAACGGTTCAAGAAGCGAATAATAAAAGTAAGCATAATAGTAAGCGACCAAGTGAACCGGAACACAGCGTGAACAATGGACCCATACTTCAGGTGCCCATTCCTAAAAGAAGAAGAACCATGCCATATGGTTGTTCTTACAAAGAATTCTGGTCCTGCAAACCAATAGAATTCTCGGGCAATGAAGGACCCATTGCAGCTCTACGCTGGATAGAGAAGACTGAGGCTGTTCTGAAAATAAGCAAGTGTGCTGAAGAAGATAAGATAATGTTTGCTTCTAATCTATTTAAGAACTCATCCCTAGAATGGTGGAACACTATCCTCCAGTCAAGAGGAAGTGATAGGATATACAACATGGAATGGGAGGAGTTCAAAAATATGGTAGAAAGGAAGTTCTGCCCTCCCAATGAAAAGGAGCAGATAGCAAATAAGTTTCTGAACCTTCGAATGACCGGGGTAGATAGTAAGGGGTACACTACTACATTCTTTAAATATGCTAGAATAGTGCCAACCCTTGCATCACCTGAACCGGTATTAATCTCTCGTTACATCTGGGGATTAATTGGAGAGATTAGGCATGTAGTCAAGGCAGCTAGACCTCAAACCATAGAAGAAGCTGTAGAACTAGCCAATACCTTGACTGATGTACTGGTGCGTACTAGAGAAGAAGATCAGAGGAGAAACCTAACCCAAAGGCTTACCCAAGAATTCCGTTCTGGGAATTCCAACCGTAGGAATGTAGGTTCTACCTCTGCACCATACTGCAAAACCTGCAGAAAGAAGCATTCAGGAAAATGCTCCATTCACTGCAATTTCTGCAAGGCCCCAGGACACAAGGAAGAAGAATGCAAGAAGAAATCCAGTAATGGAATGTGTTTCAATTGTGGAAAAAAAGGTCACATCAGGACAAATTGTCTGAAATTGGCTCCAGCTGCAAACAACAAGAATCCTAAAAATGCTAGAGCATTTGTTCTAACTGCAGATGAAGCCAAGATGATCCCGGACGTCATAGCTGGTACGTTTTTAGTTAATGATATTTTTGCTAAAGTATTATTTGACTCTGGTGCAAACCAAAGTTTTATCAATACTTCATTTTGCGAACTTCTAAATCAATCATTAACTAAACTACCACACGAATGTCTAGTAGAGACAGCAAATGGAGAAACCGTTAGGATTTCTGAAGTCTTGCAGGGAGCAAGAATAGAAATTTTTAATCAAAAATTTATTGCAAACCTTTACCCAATGAATCTGGCAGGATTTGATGTCGTATTAGGAATGGATTGGTTAATAGCCAATAAAGCCAGTATTTTATGTGATCAAAAGTCAATTCAAGTAAAATCACTAAGGGGTGAAAAGATCACAATTAAAGGAGATAAACCATCTAGATCCACTAAATTCATCTCTGTGATGAAAACTGCAAGTTATATAGGAAAAGGATCCATAGTGTATTTGATTTCCATAATAACAAACACTAAAGAAAAAGAATTAAAAGACATCCCAGTAGTTTCTTAGTTTTCAGATGTATTTTCAGAAGAATTGCCAGGACTACCTCCAGACAGGGAAGTTGAATTCAGAATCCATCTGCTACCAGGAACAACACCGATTGCCAAAGCACCTTACCGTTTGGCACCCGCTGAAATGCAGGAACTGAAGAAACAGTTAGACGAATTGTTGGAGAAAGGATTTATACAGCCAAGCTCATCGCCATGGGGAGCACCGATACTGTTCGTCAAAAAGAAGGACGGATCAATGCGTATGTGCATTGACTACTGTGAATTGAACAAGGCCACGATTAAGAACCGGTATCCATTACCAAGAATCGATGATCTGTTCGATCAACTGCAAGGAGCTCGATTTTTCTCTAAAATCGATTTAAGATAAGGATATCATCAATTAAAGGTACAGGAAGAGGACATTCCTAAGACCGCATTCAGAACAAGGTATGTCCATTATGAATTTACTGTCATGCCATTTGGTTTAACCAATGCCCCAGCCGCATTTATGGACATGATGAACCGAATATGTAAGCCATATTTGGATAAATTCATAATTGTCTTCATAGATGATATTCTAATTTACTCTAAAAGTAGAGAGGAGCATGCAAAGCATTTGCACTTACTATTAAGTCTGTTAAGAAAGGAAAAGTTGAACGCTAAGTTTTCCAAGTGTGAGTTTTGGTTAGAACAGGTACAATTTCTTGGACACTTAGTCGATCATGAAGGAATTCATGTGGATCCAACAAAGATTGAGGCAATTACCCAATGGAAAACCCCTGAATCGCCAACTGAAGTTAGAAGTTTCTTAGGATTAGCCGGTTACTATAGAAGATTTATTCGAGATTTTTCTAGAATAGCTATTCCTTTAACTAAGTTAACCTGTAAATCCATTAAGTTTGAATGGGGACCAAAACAAGAAGAAGCCTTTAGAATCCTTAAGCAAAGATTAACCCATACACCCATACTAGCGTTACCAGAAGGAACTGAGGACTTTGTAGTCTATTGTGATGCTTCTAAGTTAGGTTATGGATGTGTGTTGATGCAACGTAAAAAGGTTATAGCTTACGCCTCTAGACAGCTTAAGAATCATGAAGAGAGTTATTCAACCCATGATCTAGAATTAGGAGCTATAATTTTTGCCCTTAAGATTTGGAGACATTACCTTTATGGTAGTGAGTTTACCATATTTACAAATCATAAAAGTTTAAGGTATGTTTTTGGGCAAAAGGAGTTGAATATGAGACAAAGACGATGGATGGAAATTCTTAGTTATTATGATTGTAACATCCAGTATCATGCAGGAAAAGCCAATGTAGTAGCAGATGCTTTAAGTCGAAAATATCATGAAAAGCCAAAAAGGGTACGTTCTCTTAAAGTAAATCTACAAGTAGATTTAAACGATCAGATAAAAGAAGCACAAGAGTCAGTAATCAAGAAAGATACTGAAAATTTAAAAGGAATGATTAAAGAATTAGAACAAGGAACAGATGGAATTTGGAGACCATAAAGAAAGAATGTGGATACCTAAATTAGGAAATATACGTCACCGTATATTAGAAGAAGCCCATAAGTCTAAGTATACAATGCATCCAGGAAGTGATAAAATGTACCAGGATTTAAGGAAAAATTTCTGGTGGATAGGAATGAAAAACATAATAGGATTGTGCTAGGGTTCTAGATTTAAGAAAAACAAGAGAATAAAAATATATGACAGAGACATAAGCTCCCTCATATTCAGAAGTTATAAAATCTAAATATTACCCACTTGAGGGTCCTCATCGTCGGGGATCACCAATTGCCAGTTTTATAAAAGAGCTATAATTTTGTTGAATATAGCAACATATGTTTCTAAATGTTTGACCTGTTCACAAGTAAAAGCTGAACACCAGAAACCCTCAGGTTTGCTGCAACAACTAGAAATGCCAGTTCGGAAATGGGAATTGATAACAATGGATTTTGTTACCAAGTTACCCAAAACAAGAAAAGGTAATGATACAATCTGGGTGATTGTAGATAGGCTAACCAAGTCAGCTCATTTCTTACCAATGAAGGAAACTTTCAGTATGGAATAGTTAGCCAAATTATATGTAAATGAAATTGTTTCATTACATGGAATACTTTTATCAATTGTTTCTGATAGGGATAGCCGTTTTACCTCTCATTTTTGGGCAAGTTTCCAAAAAGCAATGGGAACCAAGTTGAATCTAAGCACAACTGACCATCCTCAAACGGACGGACAGAGCGAAAAGACAATCCAGACAATGGAAGACATGCTTAGAGCTTGTGTAATTGATTTCGGAGGTAATTGGGATGATCACTTACCTTTAATAGAATTTTCTTATAATAACAGTTATCACATAAGTATCAATGCTGCACCATTCGAAGCACTTTATGGATGAAAGTGCAGAACCCCAGTCTGTTGGGCAGAAATTGGGGAAAAGCACTATCTGGACCTGAGATAGTGCAGGAAACAACCGATAAAATCATTCAAGTCAAGGAACGACTAAAAGCAGCACGTGATCGACAGAAGACGCTGATAACCGACGTAAGCCATTAGAATTCCAGGTAGGTGACAAAGTATTGTTAAAAGTCTCTCCCTGGAAAGGAGTGGTTAGATTCATCAAAAGGGGAAAGCTAAGTCCCAGGTATGTTGGACCATTTGGAATTATTAGAAGAATAGGACCTGTAGCCTATCAGTTACAACTGCCAGAGGAAATGACAGGAATACATGATGTATTTCATGTATCTAATCTCAAGAAATGCCTAGCTGATAAATCACTTGTAGTGCCTCTTAAGGATATAGAGGTAAATGAACAACTTAAGTTTGTAGAGAGGCCTCTACAGATTGAAGACAGGAAAGTTAAGAATCTCAAGCATAAAAGATTAGTTCTAGTCAAAGTCAAGTGGGACTCCAAAAGAGGACCTGAGTACACATGGGAACTTGAATCAGAAATGCAAAAGAAATATCCACATTTGTTCCAGTAGATCTCGAGGACGAGCTCTAAAATAAGGTGGGGAGGATGTAACAATCCTAACTAAACCGATACCCTCGATTATTTTCCCGACACTCTAATATATTTTAAAATGTCCAAATATGTCTTTTTATACACCCCGTATGTGAAAACCGAGCCCGAAATACAATATAGCATTAAAAATAAATTAAAAACAAGTTTACTTAAGCTGAGGCGGGCCGCGTAGAACCCACCTCAACCTTACGCGGGCAGTATCAAGGTTAGAACCTGATTTCGTTGATTTCTTTAGTTAAGGCGGGCCGCGTGAGATCCATATTAAGCTAACGCGGGCCACGAGAGTCCCAAATTGTGGCACAACCCGGTGTTGACACGTGTCGTAACGCGTGTTGAACCTATTGATGACCCAGATCACCTACGACACTATTCCCCTACTACGCGGGCCGCGTAAGCCTAGGCTTACCTTTACGCGGGCCGTGAGAGACTTTAATTACAGCCCTATATAAAGGAGGCATCGGGCCTTCAGTCTGCTCGTTCAATTTTCTTTTCTCGATCTCAAAATCAGAATAGTAGGCATAATCTACGGGTATTATACCCCCTAAATAGCGAGGTTCTGCTACGATGTAAGTATTATAACCCCTGGAGACGTATTAGATACTCTGCCCGATTGATCTAGGGTTCCGTAACGGCTGTCGTGGTTCTGCCCGACGTAATCGTTGGAATGCCGTCTCGGGGAGGGTATTATTAATGTTAAAATGGGTTATTATACTAACACACGTGCATTTGTGTAATTGATAGATTATTCCCAGGAAATCCTTACTAAAAACCCTAAGACAGCAATGTGAGTTATCCTCTTTTTGTTAAATGTTTTTACAAAACCTCACTTAATTAAATATATACAAAGCAGTTATTGAGTATTTGTAAGAATACAATTATAGTGGGTATGTTGGGGTTTTGTATACAAAATTTGTTACTAGCGTGGTAACATTCCACAAGTTGAGTATGACAGTACCACTGATGTTAATTGTTATATCTTGGAAACAAATGTAATTGCGGATGCGCCCTCAATACTGTAAAATGATTGGTAACAAAATGTGAAAGCTAAATAGAAGCCAGTTGGACAGCACTGAAGGCTTGGAAAAGTGGCAATAAAGTTACATAAAAGAAATAGATGTTTTTCTTAAATAAAAATAGGATTTATTCCTATGAAAGTGTGTATACTGAAAACTTGGGTTTTACCCATGTGTTCAATGTTATAAAGTGTGGTGGTTTACTCTGATAAAATATTTCCTAACTACGGTCCTGATGAAAATTTCCGCTGCCAAATAAGACAAATAACATGATACCACCGAAACTGGCTCGCAGCCGCCCGTTCCCGGGGATTTGGGATTGGGGGTTGCGACATAAGTTGTGCCCTAAGTCAATGTCTATCATCATTGACTGAGTGCCCAGATCCATTAGTACACACCCGTCCTACCGGCAGAGTGTGAGGCTTGTCAACCCTAATAGCGCTATTAACTAATGACCCGCTCGCCATTGGCCCGGCGATTAAGTCGACATAAAAATGAGGGACTTAATGATAGAGTTTTGTATAGTAAGTTTAAGGTTGTTGTCCTACCCAAGGAGGACGACCGTACGTATTCTACCCAAGGAGAAATACGCCGGATTAATATTGGCATCCTACCTATGGAGGATGGCGGTACATATCCTACCCAAGGAGGATATGTAGGTTCCGTTTTAATCTATTAACCCATTCCCAACCACCGGGAATCCCATGCCTTAGAAAGTGTGTGAACTCACCTTGGTTTGCTCGGTTAAATTAGTTACTCTAATAATCAGGAATCAAACACGTCCTAATAAGGTACAGATAAGAATCAGTTTCTCGTGCATGCATAACACGTATCCTACGTACGGTTTATCTACTCATTAATTCTATCACATACCACACAATTCTAATGTCACACACTGACTTTTGCGGAAGATCATAGTTAAAAATACACTTGTTAGAAAATATTTTCTATGTGTTGGAATTTTTAGAAAATTTCACCATAGTTTCCTTTGTAAACGAAGGTGTCCATGCTATTTAGCATGTCATTTTCTTTTCAAAATAATCACAATAATCATCAACAAACACTTTACATCACCAAGAGCAGAAACTATATGCTTTATGTAATAATCATGAACTTGATATTTCACAAAAACGCGTAGTAACTTGGTAAAGTGTTTAGTGGCCTTAGTTACCTTCCAAAGTGTATTCATTTCTTTAAAATTCCTTTTCCTGAAAGAACTAAGTGTTTACAACTTGTAAACATTTTCTACAAAATTTAATCTTTTGAACTCTTCTTGTAAATAAAGTGTTCTTACACTTATTTCATCACCAAAAATGGTGTAAGTGCAACTAAAAGTCTTGATCTTTTTAAAATCGACTTTTGAATTTGGTTTGTTTTGAAAAGCCTTTTGTAAACCTCAGATCTACATGATCATCAACCTACTTGTTTACTTATATTTCAAGAAAATCATTTTCCTTCAAGTTCATGTTTAAACTAGAAGATGATTATTTCATGTAATCCCCTAATCACCTTCTAACTTGTTAAACCATGTTTTTAATCATACTTTAACAAGTTCAATATAGTGATTAACATCACATTACCAAGAATCAACAATGTATTCACAACAACATCATACTACAACATTTCATCATGTTTCATCTTTATGTAAACTTTATGTTTAAACTTTTAGCTCATGTTCTTTGGTGTTCTTGATATAATCAACATACTACAACTTTTAACCATTAAAATAGAAGTAACAAGGGTTAATCAAGAACTTACAACTAGCTCAAAGGCTAGGGAAGATCTCTAGTGAAAAAGATGCTGAAGAGTGGATGATGAAGGCAAATGAGAAGGATTCTCCAAGATCTTCAAGCTCCAAACTCCATATATCACCTTCTAGACTTGAATGAACTTGGAATTGGAATGATATGGTGGTGACAAGGTGGTGGTGGTGGCAGTTGTAATGTGAACCGAGAGGGAGAGAGGAGAGTGTGACGGATGAGTGAGGTTATCTTGTGAAGTGAAAGGGAATGATATAGAATGATCTTGCAAGGACATGGACCATACTTATAATCTTCCTTTCAATATTTTGTGCACAAGATCACACAAGATCTAATAAAATAAGAAATAAAATCATGGAGGTAAGGTGGTGATGGTATGGCCTATTACTAGGCTAGGAGGGGGGGGGGTTTAATTGTAGGTTGTAACTAGTTAGTTACTTACTAGCTAAAAATCAAGTGCACATTTAGTTTAGTTATTTTACTAGATATTTAGTGGGTGTTAAGGTGTTCGGGGATCATGACTAGCCAAGAAATAATTAAACAATATTTCTTGCAATATTTTGGTGTCCCGGGTATTGTTCGGTTGTTCGGTTAGATACCGTTTCGTTAAAGTGCTAAGTTATTCCATATAGTGTCTTTTATGTAACTCTTTGTGTCACTACTAATTCCCAACACTTAGGAAAGCATACAAGACCATTTTGTCAATTTTCTGCACAAGACTAGTATGTTAAAGAGCACATGTAAGTATGACACAGTAATCAGAAAGCAGTTAAGTAATTCAGCACAATCATTAAGCACAATTTAATATTAATTAATCGTACGGATACATGTAATCATGAGGGTTGTCACATTCTCCCCCTGTTAAGAAAATTTCGTCCCGAAATTTAGCACGTGGTTACTGAGGAAGCTAGTTAAGTTGCGTGGTTTCCTGGTTTTCCTGGGGTGTCACATCATCCCCCCGTTGGTTTGGAATTTCGTCCCGAAATTCTGCAGTAGCTTCAGACTCAGTAGTGGTTGCACTTTTCTTAAACAACTGGGGATACTTGAGTTTCTGTTGGATCGTCGTTGACCCTGAATGAGTCGATCAGAAGAGTCGTTTTACAATTCAAAGGCGGAATCAGTGAATTAGATGCTCAAACTAAATATAATGCTTCACTTTATTGATTCTGACAATGTTTACAACCTGGAAGCAATTCGACAGCACTTCGTTACAAGTTCCAAGCCGTTACCAAATGAACTAACCAAGCACCTATATATAGAGTTCTGGAACCGCTTATACGGACTGCCATAAAAGCGATCCAGACAAGTTAGCTTGGATCGCTTTTATGAACATTGTTCATATAAGCGGTCCAACATGATAATTCATCACATTTCGTTTCTCGAACCTCGTGCACTGGTTAATCTAGCCTATCCTATTCTATTTCATGATACAAGACGAAGTCAATAGACATAATGCACCAACAGACTCCCCCTCGGATATTGACGAAGTCTTCAGTGACCATTCTTTATTATGCCACCTCTTCAGTCTTGATCATTTGCCAACTTGATCATCAGTAGGCTCCCCCTCTCATCAAGCTTCTCTCATCAAGCTTCCGTGCTTTTAGAGATCATCACCTTACTTTTCAGCTACAAGCTCTTCCTCATTTACAACTTATCTTCAGACTCCCCCTTAGACTCGATTCTTCGGGATCGTAATCTGATTCTTTCCTGTAATCACTCATACAAATGATAAGTAACAACATTTTGAACATTTTAATCAAATTCTCTAATCTACTCCCCCTATCAACAAACTCAACATATATTGCAATAAACAAGAATCCAACTCCCTCACATTTAATCATCCACGTCCAAATTAATGATTTTGAAGATATTCACAACCTGTTTTTGAAGTTTTCAAGTTTCAAATTAATGAACTTGTTTCTAAACACAACCAGCTTACTCAGATTTTGAAACTCAGCATTTCAAACATCGGTTTATCGAAAATAACGCAGAAAGCAAAATCTTTTTGTATTTTCTGAAATTATAAAGCTGTAAAGAAATATATACAAACAATATTTACAAACAATATTTTTGTTTTGAGAATGCAACAGAGGATCATATCAGTTTTTGACAAGTCACAAGTACCGTTAAGCTTTAAATCATACTCAGTATTAAACAATTCACTTAGATTGTCGATATACTGATCCATTTAAATTTTCATACAAATTTCAACTGATTCAGGATACGAATTATATGTTTTAAGACTTAAACTCATTCATGTGTCCCACTTCTTGAATATACTCCCGAATCCAGAATCCCTATATTCAGTCTTACAGGTAAGAATACTACAATGATGTCTGTACATAAATTAAGGGTTAAATGCGAGAACTGAGGGATCTCAGGTCAGAACTTCCGTTCAGCAGAGAGATATCAGCTTCGACTTTGCAGTGTGTTCCCTTTAGAGAATCTTTTCAGCTACAACAACTGATTATCAATTTTATTGTCTAATCAGCTGAGGGCTTTATGCTATATTTCAAGCATTTCAGGATAAAGTATTAGCCAGGGACTAGGTCAGAACTACCGTTCAGCAGAAGTCCCGGAATAATACCCCAGACATCATAGAGTATAAACACCTAGTATATCAGAATACGAGACCTTTCAAACGAGATTTCAGGGGTTACCTATATATCCAAGTAGTGTTCCCCACGAAATAAGCAAGTTAGAATTTAGGTTTATATCCCGAAAAAGCTTACTAAATGTATAAAAACCTATCGGCATATCATCAGTGAGACTGTTTAACGCTATTTAATCATTACAATTCTTTAGCATACTGTAACTGTCTACTGATGTACAATCATTTCCTCATTTTACGCAAAACTCAAATTTTTGATTTTATCATGTTTTTGGCCTTTTCAAATTTTCTAATGTTTTTGTATTTTCTAACAATATTTCTCCCCCTAAAATGCAAAACCATTAAAGAAATTTGACAAACCGATACTGATAGCTTTGTCTCGCCATCCATTTTCTGCTTCTCATGCTTTGTTTTGCAGAAAATATAACATCAAGTACCCCCATGATTTACAACCCATTGATTTTAACAATTAGAAAACCGTTCTTTAACTTTTGAGTAATCATGTTTGTTCCGCCGTGAGGGTTTCGGCATAGTCCATCACCACTTATTCAAAGTAAACTAACATCAAACATCACAATCATCAAGCAAACAAACAAACAACCAACAAACAAACAACAATCATCAACCACAACACAAACTTATACAAAACAACAAACAAACTCCCTGTCTGACCAAAACCAGGGATCTTCAACCTCTTCCCGTGCAACACTCTCACAATCTTCATCAGCACTTAGCACCTGCACATACAAACTTTATCAAATACACAACCAATTTGACATAAAAATTTCAATCAATAAAGATAGATGCCGATTCATGCTTCGCGATAAAGGAAGCTCCGGCAATTCCAACCACTTAATCAAACATGGTGTCTACCCAGGCCTCAACAGCCTTAGGTGTAACCTTGATTCTAGCAACCTGAATTTTAAAATTTTCAGCCTTGATTAATGGAAAATTTGCATCATAGGCAACCAAAACTGAATCCTCAGACGTTTTCACCCCAGAAGTTGAACTTATTGTTTCAGTTTTTGGTTTCCAAATTTGTTTTTGTTTCTCAGTTTTCATACCAACATTCTCATCTTTCATTAAATCAATACTTTTCTTAACAGACCACACATGACCTTTCGGAGTACCTCTTTTGTAAAAATTTGTTTCTTTTTGAACTTTTTGAGTTTGAAAAACATTTTTAGGTTTCCAAATCTTTTAAGGTTTTGTCACACCAACCGATGTTTTCCGACTCTGTGTTGTTCTCAATCTGGGTGTTTGAAAATTCCAGGTCTGTCTATTCGGGTTTGATTTCCAATTTTGATTTGAAGCAAACCTGTTTGTGTTAAACCTCCAAGTTTGTTTCGAATCAAATCTGGTTAACCTTGGTTTCCCACTTTCAGATTTTTGATTTTTAACATCAACAGACTTTGGATTTGGACACTTTCGCGCAACATGTCCAATTTGATCACATTTAAAACAAACTTTCTTAGACACATCTTTTGGCTGTTGTTGTTTCGTTTTCATGGCCTCAAACGCAGCATTAGATTGTTTTCCAATTTTGAATTTTTCTTCTTCGGTGAAACTTTTTCCTTGAACAAAACTTGTTGTTGTCTGGAAATTTTGCTTGTTACTTCTATTCCGATTTTGTTCCTTCTTATAACCCAAACCAGCTTTCATGTTTTTCTTTTAAGAACCCGAATTGTTATAAGAACCTCTGTAACCTTTACCAGCAAACTTCGACATTTCAGATTTCTGAATTTCAACCATCTTGAAAACTTTGTCAATTCTCTCTGAAATCACATTCTGAATCGGGAAAACAACGTCTAAGAATAATTTGTCTGATCCAATCATGGTATAAACCAATCCCTTTGAATCATCATTCAAATTTTTCTCGGATGTTGTGTTTTTCAGATATTCATCATGAAAATTTCCTTCATTTTCAACTTGTGATTCAATTTTACCTGTATCAACTGACTTTTCTTTGAAAACACTTTCAACAACTTTATTAACCACCCCTGAATCATTTAGATCATCAGATTTGGTATAAATCACATCGATGTTGTCGGGTAACTGATCAACCATGTTGATTACTTTTTCCACTTTTTCGCCATCATAGAATGTATAATTATTCTCCAACGGTGGTGGAACTTGATGGTATTCAGACCCTATTCCCTTTTTGTTTTCAGACTCTTTCTCATCAGGTGTGATGTTGAAAATGCGTTCCAGAATATATGAAGATGAATGATAACTCTGCAGTTTATTGACCAACTTTTCTTTGTCTGCCAATTCTTGTTTAAGCTTAGCAACATCATCAATATATTGGTTTACCACTCTTTGTTTATCTTCATATCTAGCTTCAAGAAATTTAGTGTTTCTTTGACAAGCACACAATCTATCATCTAGACTTTTGACTTTACTCTTTAAAGTTTCATACGCTTCTTTTACAGTTTCATATGACAGTTTCATTAAATCATATTCTTTTTGCAGCTCTTGAATTTTGATGTCTTTTGGAACACATTCGTTGCAAACAGCTGAACATTTTTCTTTTAAAGCCTTGTTTTCTATTTCAAAATCATCACATTTTTGTTTCAATTTTTCATTTTCTTGTTTCAAAAACTTTTCAATTTCACTCATCTCATGACATTTTTCGTTGAAAATTTTATTTATTTTAGTAAATTCAATGTCCCTGTTATTGAGTTTTTCATCTTTCTCAATACAAGCACTGCACGTTTCCATGCATTTCTTGCATTGCTGTTCAGCTTCATTATCAATTTTATCAGAAGTATCAGTTTGAATTATTACCTCAATGACTGGTACTTTAGCTTCCTCAATCTTCTGAATCTGATCTTCCTCAGCCACTTGCGTTTTCTCTTCAACCTTCTTTACTTCATTCACCATCTTCTCACTTTCAGTCACAATCTCTTCGACTGTCTTCTTCTTTTTCTCCTCCAGACTAGCAAAGATTACTTTCCGAATGCCTTCTTCAACCTGTTGTTTGTATCTTGGATTCTCCCTAATGCCTTTGCACCAAACATCCACAGTAGGAATAGCAGCAACTAGTGCATCAAGGTCAACTGTCTTTGGATCAACAGTTGGATTTCCTTGAGGATCAACATAGCATCCTTTTTCTTTGCTCCACCTACCTGCCCATGTTGCTTCTCTGTAAGTATTATACACATTATCCAATCTCATACGAGCATGTCTTTCTTCTCGAGTCAGTATTACTTCAGCAGTCATGGCCTTAACTTCTACTTCAGCAACCTCTTCGTCATGTTGACTCCAATCATAGCCCTCATCATCGTAGATGATTAAACCAGGTGATTTTGCCTTTATCAACCCCACTTTCCAATCAAGAGTTTGAACCATAGATTTATAATCATCATCTATACTATCCACATTTTGATCACAATATGACAAAGCAGCTCTCTTTTCTTTGGATGATACTCCATCAATTTGCTTTCTGATTGGCTGATCCGTGTTCTTGTGATATATTGCCTTTTTGTAATAATCTTCACAAAACGGATTTACACTTTCATCAGCTCTGTTGTTTGGACATTCTCTTTTGAAGTGACCTTTTTCCTTACATTTGAAGCAAGTTACTTTGTTCTTGTCAAAACCCATCTTCGTTTCAGGTCCTTCCAAACATTTTCTGCCAGTGATCTCCATGAATCGTTGAGCTCTTCGAATGACGCTTGCCATGCACCAACGAATATCCATGAGTTCCATTTCTTCTGGATCCACCTGATCGTAATCCTCTTTTGTCATGTTAGGATTTTCGATCTTTCCTGCAATTAGACCTTCGTAAGATACCAAAATGGACGCTAAGAAACTCATATGCTGTTGAGCAAACTCATTGTTTAGCAATGGAGAGTTCTTCCAATCAGAGTTGGGATTTGCAGTTGATGATCCAGATGCAGATGATGCATGATATCCTGGATCATAACTTGAAGAAGTATTCTTTGATGTGTCACTGGTCTTTTCTGCCGTAAAACCCGTTTTGATTCTTGGAGATTCATTGATTTTTGAAGACTCATTATTCTGTAACAACCCTCTTCGATAATACAAACCAACATTTTGTTGATAATTGGAACTTGACATCTTGTTTTGTTTTTGAATCAACAAATCATGCCCCTCAATTTTCTCTATCAATTGATCTAATGTCAGTTTCTCAAAATTAACATCATTTTTCAGCACAATCACATATGTTTTCCAATCATCTTCAGGAGGCAAAGCTTCAACCAGTTTATCTACCATCTCTTCTCTATCTTTATTAATTTCGAATCTCTCCAGCTCAATCTTTAAATGACAAAAACGTACAATCATTTGACGAACTGTTTCATTCTTCATGCAGCTAAACATGTCAAACTCTTTTTTCAACAACGAAATTTTGTTCTTCTTGATATCTTTCCCTCCTTCAGCTTTCACTTTTAATGCTTCCCATATTGACTTAGAAGTTTCACCATACTGAAGTAGTGAAAAAATATCCTCTCTGATGGATTGTTGAAGTAAAGTCTTCATTCTCAATTCTGCTGAATGTTCCTTTTTATCATCTGCTGTGAAATCTTTTAGTGTGATCAATTCACGTCTATCATTTCTTGGTTTATTATATCCCAAAGTTAAACAAATCCAGCTATCATACGTATAAGCTTGCACCCAGTTTTCAAATCTTTCATACCACCAGTGATAATCTTCGATATTCATGAGCTTTGGTGGTCTTTGATGATTTCCGTATACATTGTCGTAACTCAAACTTTCTGATATCACTTTAGTAGCATTCTTTGGAGTAATTGGTACATCTTCTGAAGTAAATGCATTGTAAAACGTGTTGTAAAACTCTTCACCAAAATCCGACATCTTTAATCACCTATAAGTAATGACCTAGAAGCAATCACGCAAAACAAACAAACAATCAGTTCAAACAATATCAAGTAATTTTGAAATACACTAACACTTGATTGTCGTGAAATAATCTTGACACTTGAACAAAATCAAATTGATCGTATGAGCGAACAAATAATCGGAACTGATTGAACAGATAAGCGGACCAACAACTTTGACCAAAAGAGCGAACTGGATTGGACCAAATAAGCGAACCAGGACTTGTTACACAACCGGTCCAGAAAGTGTCACTCGAGCGGACCAGGAAATGTCATATGAGCGATTCAGAAATTGACACTCGAGCGGTTCAGAAATTGTCACTCGAGCGGTTCACGATTGTCTTATGAGCGGTCCAGATATCGTTCGTTCGAGCGGTTCAAGGAAGTTTGGGAGCGGTCCAGACTAATTTTTGGAGCGGTCCAGACTCAATACTGTATGAATGAGCGGTCCAGGCGATGATCGATCGAGCGGTCCAGGTAATCCAATCACGAATTTCGAGCGGTTCAAACAAATCCTTTCGAGCGGTCCTGAATGTCCATAAACACGATCCTAAGTTTTTAGCCTGTTTTACCCATTTTTAGTCCGAATTTCACTCTAAAACTTTCTAGGGTTTGTAATTGTCCAATAACACACGTCCTGTGAAAAATTCGTCCGATTTTAACCGTGGAAACTTGTCTAAATCGAAAAAGAAGGTGTAGAAGACAGAAAACGGATCAAATTTGAGCTGAACTCTTCTTCCTTAGCTCTGATACCACTTGTTGGATCGTCGTTGACCCTGAATGAGTCGATCAGAAGAGTCGTTTTCCAATTCAAAGGCGGAATCAGTGAATTAGATGCTCAAACTAAATATAATGCTTCACTTTATTGATTCTAACAATGTTTACAACCTGGAAGCAATTCGACAGCACTTCGTTACAAGTTCCAAGCCGTTACCAAATGAACTAACCAAGCACCTATATATAGAGTTCTGGAACCGCTTATACGGACTGCCATAAAAGCGATCCAGACAAGTTAGCTTGGATCGCTTTTATGAACATTGTTCATATAAGCGGTCCAACATGATAATTCATCACATTTCGTTTCTCGAACCTCGTGCACTGGTTAATCTATCCTATCCTATTGTATTTCATGATACAAGACGAAGTCAATAGACGTAATGCACCAACAGTTTCATTTGGTCTTCTCATTCCCAGGTATACTCTGGGCCACGACGGGAATTCCAACGAACTCGAACAAGAGGTATTCTGGTACGCTTGAGAACCTTAACATCTCGATCAGTAATCTCTACTGGTTCCTCGACGAATCGTAGCTGATCATCGATAGTGAGCTCCTTGAGAGGAACTATGAGGGTCTCATCTGGCAGACACTTCTTCAGATTCGATAAACGGAAAACATTGTGAACTCCGCTGAGTTCTGCCGGTAGATTCAGCTTGTAGGCCACCTTGCCAATTTTCTCAATGATTTCGAAGGGTCCAACATATCGCGGGTTGAGTTTGCCTCGTTTGCCAAAACGAACTACACTTTTCCAAGGTGAGACTTTACGTAGCACTCGATCCCCAACCTGGAACTCGAGTGGTTTCCTTCGCTTATCAGCATAGCTTTTCTGATGGTCACGAGCTGCCGCCATTCGTTGCTGTATCTGAGCAATTCTCTCGGTTGTATCTATTACAAGTTCTGGGCCAGTGATTTGACTGTCGCCAACCTCTGCCCAACAGAGAGGTGATCGAAACTTCCGTCCGTACAATGCCTCGAACGGAGCGGCTTGAATATTGGTGTGGTAGCTGTTGTTATACGAAAAATCCACTAACGGGAGGTGTTTTTCCCAGCCATTACCGAAGTCGATTACACATGCCCTAAGCATGTCTTCAAGGGTTTGGATGGCGTGTTCAGATTGCCCATCCGTCTGTAGATGATAAGCGGTGCTCATATCTAAACGTGAGCCAAAAGACTTGTGCATAGCTTGCCATAGTTCAGATGTAAAACGTGAGTCACGATCAGAAATGATGGAGGTTAGCACTCCGTGCCTTGATACTACTTCCTTTAGGTAGATGTCTGCTAGAGTAGAAAACTTGTCGGTTTCCTTGATAGCCAAGAAGTGTGCAGGCTTAGTCAATCGATCTACTATCACCCAAATAGTGTCATTTCCGCGTTGATATCTAGGCAGGCCAGTAACGAAATCCATGGAAATTTGCTCCCATTTCCATGTCGGGATCTCTGGTTGTTGGAGTAGGCTTGATGGTTTCTGGTATTCGACCTTGACCCTGGCACAAGTCAAGCATTTGCTGACGTAGGTTGCTATGTTGGCTTTCATACCAGGCCACCAATACGTAGTCTTAAGATCATGGTACATCTTATCCGAACCAGGATGTACTGAATAACGAGACTTGTGCGCTTCATCCATCACAAGCTCGCGTAAGTTTCCGTAAAGTGGGACCCAGATGCGCCCTGCTACATAGTAGGCGCCGTCTTCCTTTTGTTCTAATCGCTTCCTCGATCCTTGTAAGGATTCAGCCCTGATATTTTCTGCTTTCAATGCTTCAACCTGAGCATCCTGTATCTGGGTAGGAAGACTAGACTGGATGGTAAGTTGTAACGCTCGCACATGTTTAGGTGTAGTATCCTTTCGACTGAGGGTGTCAACCACAACATTGGCTTTGCCCGGATGGTACTTGATCGCACATTCGTAATCATTCAAGAGCTCGACCCATCGATGTTGTCGCATGTTTAACTCCTTTTGTTTGAAGATATGCTCGAGACTCCTGTGATCGGTGTAAATGGTGCACTTGGTACCGTGCCGATAATGTC
Source organism: Helianthus annuus (assembly GCF_002127325.2). NCBI lineage: Eukaryota > Viridiplantae > Streptophyta > Magnoliopsida > Asterales > Asteraceae > Helianthus > Helianthus annuus. Next base: position 156,735,222 of record NC_035442.2, read on the forward strand.
TCCATATCTTAAGTGCGAAAACAACTGCTCCCAATTCCAAGTCGTGCGTAGTGTAGTTCCTTTCGTGAACTTTAAGTTGGCGTGATGCGTAGGCAATGACCTTGTCACGTTGCATCAACACGCAACCAAGTCCTTGGATGGAAGCGTCGCAATATACCACAAAATCATCTGTGCCTTCAGGCAACGAGAGGATAGGCGCGCTACAAAGTCTATCTTTTATGTGCTGAAATGCGGACTCCTGTACATCACCCCAACGATAGGTGACACCCTTCTGAGTCAGTGAAGTGAGAGGTTGCGCAATCTTTGAGAAATCCTTGATAAACCTTCTGTAATATCCTGCCAAACCCAAGAGTTGGCGGATTTCTGTTGGTGTACGGGGTGCAGGCCAGTTCTTGATCGAGTCTACCTTGGATGGATCAACATGAATCCCATCCTTGTTTACCACGTGGCCTAGAAAGTGGACTTTGCGAAGCCAGAAGTCACATTTCGAAAATTTGGCATACAACTGCTATGTTCGAAGAAGTTCCAAAATAAGCCTCAGGTGTTGCTCGTGTTCTTCCTGACTCTTCGAATAGATCAGGATATCGTCGATGAAAACTATGACAAACTTATCCAGGTAAGGTTTGCACACTCGGTTCATGAGATCCATGAAGACCACTGGTGCATTCGTCAATCCGAAAGGCATAACCAGGAACTCGTAATGCCCATAACGAGTCCTGAATGCTGTTTTAGAGATATCCTCGTCTCGGATTCTCAGTTGATGGTAACCTGACCTCAGGTCAATCTTTGAGTAGAAACTCGACCCTTGCAACTGGTCGAATAAGTTATCAATGCGTGGAAGAGGATAACTATTCTTCATGGTCACCTTGTTGAGTTTGCGGTAGTCAATAAACATTCTGAAGGTACCGTCTTTCTTCTTCACAAATAACACTGGAGCTCCCCAAGGCGAAGAGCTAGGGCGAATAAAACCCTTGTCCAAGAGCTCTTGTAGTTGCGAGGACAGTTCTTCAAGTTATGATGGAGCAAGACGATAAGGTGCACGAGCTATTGGTGCTGCTCCAGGAGCTAGCTCGATTTGAAACTCGACTTGTCGATGAGGCGGAAGACCAGATAATTCCTCTAGAAATACCTCAGGAAAGTCGCGCACAATAGGAATGTCTTCTTTCTTCTTTTCCTTCGAAGATGTATCAGAAACGAGGGCTAGGATAGCAGTGTGGCCCTTTCGCAACCACTTCTGGGCCTTAAGGAAGGAGATGATGCCCACAACAGCACCACTCTTGTCGCCACGAATTACGAGGGGTTCTTCACCAGAACGAGGGATGCGGACAATCTTCTCGTTGCAAAGAATTTCCGCTTGCTGATGAAACAACCAATCCATCCCAATAACAACGTCGAAACTACCCAGAACGATAGGAATGAGGTCGATAGAAAAGGTCTGATCAGCAAGAACAAGATTACAACCCTTAACTATGTGTGTGGCCTCTAAACTTTTACCGTTTGCTAGTTCTACCACGTGTTTGGTGGTCAAAAGTGTTGGGTGTGCTTAAGCATTTGACTAACTTTTAAGGACACATAACTAGTATCAGCACCCGAATCGAATAAAACAGTAACAAAGAAATCGCCCAGAAGAAACTTACCCATCACAACGTTGGGATCGTTCCTTGCATCTCCCTGACCTAGCACGAAAACACGTCCCCTGGCACCATTGCCATCATTGTTACCCCCGTTGTTTTCGTTCCCCTGATTGTTGTTGTTGTTGTTGTTGTTCTGTTTCTAGTTCAACTGGGGGCAGTTTCTCTTGAAGTGACCTTCAGCACCACATTGATAGCATCCCCTGTTACCCTGCTGTGGCTGCTACTGATTCTGTGGAGCTTGTGGCTGCTGTTGACGATTCTGATTCGCAGGACGTGAGCTCATGCAATCCTTGGCTTCATGACCCAGCTTGTTACATCCCTGACAGCGACCCTTGTTGCACGGCCCGCTGTGGTGCAAATTACATCGATTGCACTTAGGGTGATTTCCCTTGTATCCGCCCTGACCTTGATTCCCAGAAGACTGCTGGCTGGGGCTCCTGTACTCATCTGTCTTTCGCTGCTGGGACTAAGACTGAACTGAAGTAGAACCCTTGCCCGAATTTCCATCCCACTTACGCTTGTTATCACTGGGAGCATCAGAAGCAGTAGTAGCGCTAATACGCTTGGGCAGCTTGTTCTGCTCAACTGCCTGATCAGTGAGGCGATGAGCCAACCGGATGATTTGCTGAATGGTGCCAAGATTAGCTAAGGTCACGTGGCTTTGAATTTCTGGCACCAAACCCTTAAGGTACAACTCGATATGCTTGATAGGAGGATCCACCATAGTAGGACACAAGATAGCTAATTCGTTTGATCTCTTTGTGTATGCCTCGATCTCAAACCCCGTCATCTTCAAATTGAAAAATTCCACCTCTAGCTTGTGAATGTCGTCACGACTATAGTACTCTTCTTTGATCAATTCTTTGAAGTCGTTCCATGGGGTGGCATTAGCAACCGCCAGCCCTAGCAGTTGAACCTGTGCTTTCCACCAGCTTAACGCAGCACCTACGAGTGTTCCAGTAGCAAATTTCACCCTACGATCTTCAGGGCATTCACACGTCTCAAAAACAGACTCAATCTTCTCGAACCAGTGAAGAAGACCTACAGCTCCTTCTGTGCAGCTGAAAGTACTAGGTCGCCAATCCATGAATGTTTTGAACGTACATACAGGAGGCTGAGCATGTTGACTTGTTGCGCGAGAATAAAAGAAGAGGTTAAGCACAAGAGTTGGTTCACGAGGGTAGGATCTAGACGTCCTAGGATAGGTCGAAATAGCAAGTTATACCTCATGCTGGAGCCGCTGCGAGTGCCTCAGCAACTCGTTCATTGATCAAAGTCGTCAACTAGGCTTGAGTTAGGTTGATACCACCACGTCCTCCACATCTGTTCATGATCTTCATAACGAAGCAACATGAATGAGAAAAGTGTCGTGAAAGTGCGTAAGCGTGGGACGACAGAAGAGAGTAAGCACACAAGGCTCAAATAGCAGTTATCACGTTAACTAATGCACTATGTGGACTATCAAACAGACAATATAAACATAATTCATACCACCTATTGTGTCGAGTCTTGCACGTGGAGCGAAGCGTCGTTGTGGATCGTTGAGCACTGTACAGGTTATAGTCTGGTTTTATCAAAAAGCTTTTCCCTTTTTTAAAACCAAGTTCACTATAATCAATGGCTCTGATACCAATATGTCACACCCCCAAAATCCACAAGCGGAGTATCACCGCTTGGGGGCGTGACATGACCATGATCAAGCCACCAATCATATTGAACAATATAGTAAAGTAATTAAAAGTTCAACCACATAATATAATTGGTGTTCACAACCAAGTTAACCAAGTTCAGATTAAACAGCGGAAGCATAAAATGTAAAACCCAAAACTTAAGTTCAATAAGTTCATAAAGTTTAAATGTTTAGAATGGGACATAATAGTCCATATCCCACAACGACTTCCTCCTTGTGCAAGCTCCATAGATACCTAATGACCTGCAAGGCATGTAACAAGGAGTCAACACAAAGTTGAGCGAGTTCACAGTTGGGTGTTTGTTTTAAGTTGTTTTCGAAAACATGGTTTGTCTTTAGCTGGCTTACTTGCCGTGGGGGTTACCCCATAGTTGAAAATATGATTAACCGATTCCTTCTTTCCCAAACCATAACCAGTGGGGGCTTCCCCATGTGAACCACTAGACCGTTACCATATCGACAACTGATGAAAGTAAGTTGTGTGACAACCCGAACCTTCAAGGTTAAGATCGCCTAACCTCGTAACACTTAAGTCGTATCGTTACTTTTCAGGTGCCGTTCTACGTTGTAGTTAGGTATGTACAAACGTGATGTGATTGTGTATGTTTGTTATTTTATTAATGTACTAGATGTTAAGGGGATTGTATTTTATAAATTCTGACCACATGCTAAATCCGGTTCGCACACCTCCACTTCAGTCACACGCACCCGCACCCTTGTGTCTCTTTGGGCTCTAGGCTCGATAGTTCTCAGCCCAAACCAAGCCGGCCCATTTTTCCCTTTTCCCTCATATGCGTGGATGCAAGTTGAGGCCACACAACCTCATTCAAAACAAATTGCAAACCCTAAAGACCCCCTTCCACTTTGACGGCAACTCTTCTCACTGAAACCCTTTGATGGAGGCATCATCTATCTTGGTCGCTATTTTCCTACCCCAATCGGTCGGTATGTTTCTCGTTTTCTTTATGTGATTAACATACATGGTTAGCTTTAATTGTGTACTATGATCTATCTTGATTGGGATGGTGTGGAAGTTCTATGATTCTGTTGGATGTTATCGATCCGTACAAATGGCATACGGTATAGGTTTTAGTTATTGTTTGAGTAATGATTAGTAGAAGGAAAGAATATGGTAATTAACGTTATGTGATAAAATTGATTTTTGTAATTGATCTTAATGGCGATGATATAAGGTTGTTCATGCATAAAATATTAGTAATCATCATGTGCATACTGTAGTTGTGGAATAATTGCCATGGGTGGTTGTGATTGATGGGGTAATTCAAGGTGAACATGAGGGCTATTGAGGAAATTGTAATTAATATGTTGTCAGTGATTCATGTGACATACCTAATGATTTGGTCCAATGAAATGAACGTTGGTTGTTCAAATATCAAGAAGTAAAACAACAATTCAATTAATATGGTGGTCCAATAAAAGTTCATTAAGAAGTGATGTTTGTCGGTCATGAAAAAGACCACTAAATTCCACAGTCCATTTAATACAAAATATCATCGGTCTAATTACATTGTAAATCAAACTTGTCGGCCAATGATTAAACTGTTTGAGGTGCATGGGAACTAGATATTAAGATAGTGTATAAATGGCGGTCATGTGGGTCTGTGTTGTAGTCTGAACCAAAGTCAAATATGTGCATATGTTTATAATGATGACCGAACAGTAGGTTAGTATTTCAACTATGCATATGACCATCATTATTGATAAACTTTGACCACTTAATAACATGTGAATATAATTGATTGCAATGCACCGCCTGACAACAAGGATCTATAATTGGACCAGATTTCAATAGTGGGTCGATGCCCTTAGTGGACTGTCTTAAATTGATGTTAGTTAATTGATTTGACCGCAAGAATGGATTTGACTTAGCAAAGTTAAGGCCGTTAAGTATTCCTTTTCTTGATGTGTGAACCAGTGACGAAAAGCTAGCATGGGACATGAATACTTACTATTTGGTTTCATGATGATGATGAACTGTTATGAATAAATGTTATGTGTTTGTATGAGCTGATAATGTGAATTCGCATATGATCCAAATACTTGTTATATGACAATATGGATTGTTGAATGATTTCTAGTCACGACTTGCATAACGCTGTATGTTTTGCTTGCCTGCAACTTATGAAACGTGTATGACGAATACGTGAAATATGTGTTACATAAAACTGATTGTCTTTGGTAACCACGGTAGGGTATGGTTGACCAGCTTGGAATGGGTAAAGTAACTTGTTAAATACCGAGCAACCGAAGGTGAGTTCACTGCACTTTTCCAAGCATGCGTCCCGGTGGTTTGGGACATCTGGTAAACGTTTCTAAAGGGAATACTGGGTAAACTGTTTATTTGGGATGTTGGTTATTGAACACAGTATAAATCATGTAAGACCCCATACATCTACCGTGTTGCTAAAGAAGCAACGAGGTATTTAGTTGATAGCGCTATTAGGTTTGGCACCCTCACACCGGGCCGAAAGGACGGGCGTGAACTAATTACTTGGACTTCATGACCAATGCCTAGTTAGAGGCATTGGGGTTGGGCATTCTCATCGTGTAAATATAAGACCCCTTACATCTATTCAAGGTTGTTTGATACCTTGACCTCATGACCAATGCCTAAATGGAGGCATTGGGGTTGGGCATTCACATCTAGTCGCCACATACGGTAATCGAGTAATAACAACATCAAAAACTAAACGTTGAACTATTGTAAACACACATCTGGTAACTAAACGCGTTAACAAAACTTTGAACTCACCAGCGTCGTCTGACACACTTGTCTGCATGCTTGCAGGTCTATAGGCTTAAATCATTTGGAACTTGCTGTCTGGGAGGCTGGAGTGGTCATGGGTCGAGATACATGGAAACGCAATACAAGCTTAATGGTTTATAAACACATGTTTTACGAAACACTTAACAAATGAATTATGCTTCCGCTGTATGCAATGAATGACATGTAACGTTTGTAACACTTTATGTTAATGAATGAAAGTTTTATTTAAATACATCTGTGAGTTCAATGTGATTGGTGGCTTGGATCCTGGTATGTCACACGCCTCGCGGGGGTTTCCGCATGTGGTATTTTGGGGGTGTGACAGTTTGGTATCAGAGCCACTGGTTATAGCGAACTTGGTTTTAAAACGTTTTTATAAAACCAGACTATAACCGAATAAGTTCTGAATACGACCATGACACTCAGCTCCAGACTGCAAGGTTCGTCTCTCGTTTACTCATTACACTGCTTAACTAGTGAACAATTACATATGAAATTGCATGGGATTGCACGTTTAGCACAACAGTATAAATTCCTATATTACTTGCATGTGTTAGGTAATTGATAGTGTGGTATTTTTCTAGACGTTCATGATCCATGTTTTGCGATTGTTCTATGTTTGCTAGTCGAGTTTGAGGAACCATTTGACATGAGTTAGGAGGAGCTGAGATGAGCATGCAAATCACAATATTATTGTGGGTGCACACATAATAATAATGTGGGGTGCATGCGAGTCCCAGTGAGGCTTAATAAGTGAAAAAAATGGGTTCTGTTCCGTTATTTGATCAATGTGAGACACAACACTCTATAGGAGTCATAAGAGTAATTGTCTCCTACTCGAACGTGATCTTTTCACTCCTCTCTGAATCCTTTCGAATCTCGATGCTATCGAGTATTACCTCAACACCCATCTGAACGCCTAGCGAACTGTGTAGAATGTTAGGTGCTTGTACGAACGCCCTCGAGTTGGATGTCGCAGCGTTAAATGATTGGTCTATAACTTTCTCGCTCCTCTTAGTTTGCTGGAACTCAATGTATTAACGCCTTAGACCCCGAAGTGCGATCACTTCTGCAACACTCTAGCAGTGTACCGTGTATTACTCCATCGACGTACAAGATTGATGGGCAAGGAAATGATAGTAGTATCCCACCAACTTCAGTATTAGAACGGTCTTAGTCCCGACAACGAACACCAGCAAATTGGCTTCAATCGAATCCTTAACCCTAGTAAGCGACTTATGGGAGCCAACACTTACGAATCAATCGGGACGTAATCGATGACAATTGACTATAGGATGGAAGGTGTAACTGCCCGCACCAGGAGTAGTGCCTTAGGACGTGACACGAAAGGTGAAAGGATGGACCCTAATGGTGTAAGGCCGCAGGACTCCATTTCGAGCAACGACATTAGTGGCAACAGTCATGATGACATCAAGGTACTCGCAAATCATGATTTTCGGTATGGAAATGATGGTGGCTTCAGCAAGGGATGGCCGATGTAAGTCAAAACGCCAACAACCCAGGTAACAATGACAGTTTTGGGAATATTAGTAGCAGTAGCAACAACACTGGAAGAGGTACTCGTGGAAAGGGGCATTTAGGACTGGCTTAGGCGACGCCAGGCGTAATAGCAACATGGTAGCTTGTATGAGTAGCCAATCGCTTCATCCTTGTTCTGCCTAACCCTAATGCTTCTTGAAACCGAATCGGTTGTGGAATTGGCTGAGGGCAAGTCAAATGAAATGCAATGTGTTCATTGGGATGCAAACTCGACCTTGTGGGACAAGTGTTCGACGTCGACCTCCCTTCTGCTATCTTTGTTGGTTTTGATGCAGTCGGTGTGGAGATCGACTAGCTAGATATCGCGTAGATATACCCTGTGGGAAGGAAATGTTGCGTCACTTTGTACCCTGATATGTCAGAGTGGTGTAAAGATTAGCATCATATTAGCAATGAAGGCCCAGAAGGGTCTATGGAGGGATTACCCCACTGTGTTAGCAACCATTACCGATGTTAAGGCCAAGGAAAAGAGGATCGAGGATCCATCAATTGTTCGTGATTCCCCTCGGTGTGTTACCCGAGGAACTTTCAGGACTACCTCCAAATTGTTAGGCGGAATTTTAGTTCGATCTCACGTCAGAGGCAGCCCTGATTACTCGTACCCTTACCATCGTGCACCCGGAGGGTTGCAAGAGCTGTTCAACCAACTACAAGAACTGTGGACTGGGAGATTTGTCGGACCTATCTTTTCGCTTTGGGGAGCCCCAGTTATATTTGTGAAGACAAGCCTTTTCATATGTATTATCGAGAATGCAACAAGGTGACGTACAAGAACCGTTTTCCTCGACCATGTATTGACAACCTGTTGACCAGCTGCGAGGCTTAAGCTCCTATTAGAGGGTTAGCTAATAAGCGAACTATCACCAAATGGAAGTCCAAGGGGAGAATGTTTCTAAGGCGGCATATCAAGCGCAGTACGGCCATACGACTTTGTATACCACGACCTTTGGGGTAATCAACGCATCAACGATTTTACGGATCACATGAATCAACCGTGTTTTGACGACGTTTTGAATCATTCCCAGGATAAAGGAAACACCATGGGCGATACGTGTATCTCATCTTAGAGCTCCCGAGTGAGGAGCCACTGCACATGAAGTCTTGTTAAGCGTAACTTCTGGATTCGAGAAGTACATTTTTGGTCAGGTAATCAACAAAGTGGGAGTACACGTGGATTTTCGCTAGGATCTATTCTGTTAGAAACTAATCGACACCAAAGATCCCTTTGAGGATACAAATAATTCTTGGTCTAGTTAGACACTATCGCAGATACATCGTGGGATTTTTAAAGATCGCACAACTTTAATCCCTATAGCACAACAGGGTGCTGTGTATTCATGGGAGACAAAACAGGAGAACGCCTTCTCAGCTTTTGAAACCCAACTCTTCAATGCACTAAGCATCGCTTCTATCCGAGAGTACTGATGATCTAGTGGTATACCATGATGCTCTGAATCAGAGTCCCAGTTACACACCGACGCAACACGAGAGAGTGATGACTTACGTAATGGGGTTGGAGGCATTACTTGGACGGTACCGAATGCACTACTTAGACCGATCACAAGGGCCTCCCGTATACCCTGTTTCGAATCAGTTAAGGGCATCGCTGAATGGAACTTTTGGATGATTACGACTGTGAAACTTGAATGTACACAAACTTTGCAGCTCACTGTCGACTCTAACTTACCCGATCAGACTCGCTCTGTTCAAACTGGAAAAACTGAGGGAGGAGGATTTCCAACTTGAACCTATGCGGGGCCTGGAGAAACAACATTTGGTAGGTCGGATGCTATTCGCTACCCCAGGGAACGAATGTGGATCTCATTATACGGCAACTTTAGGGAACTTGTGTTGAGCAAAGCACACCGACCCCGATATTCTAGTCGTCTGGGTTTTGATTAGAGATATTAGGATCTATAAATCTTGCACTGGTGATCAGGCATGAAGGCCCACCTAACTATGTATGTGAGTGATGTTGGGCTTGTGGGAAAGTCAAGGGGAAGAATCAGCAACCAGAAACACACATACGGAAATGAGAACAGACCGCCATGGATTCTGTCACTAGTCTACTTACATCTCGAGACAGAAACAATATCACCTGGGTGACCGTTGATGGTCTCACGTTACCAGCACACTTTCTTCCAATCAGGGAAACTGACGAGTCTTCACAGCTGTGCATGTTCCTCTGAGAGAGGTGGCATTTAGGCACGAGGTGCCAACTGCCGTTACCTTTTGATTTTGAGCTATACCTGATTTATGACCGGCAATACACAACACCCTTGGCCCACGTCTAGACATGAGCATTACTTATCACTATAGGACAACCGGGTGGAGCAACGAACCATCTTGACACACGAAGACATGCTGCGAGCATGTGCGTGATTGACTTTAGTAAACATTTGGGATGACACTTATCTTTGGGCATATAGTTGTTACCGTTTTAGTATGCATACAGCTCTGTTTGAGGCACTGCATGGATGATAATGCCAATCTTCTTGTTGGACTAAGGTGGATGACAACCTAATCGCAGATCCAAGACTTGTACTCGAAACTTTTGGGAAGATTGCTTAGATCGGAAATTGTCTGACGGCAACATGTGACTTTCAGGAAAGCTGATAAGTTTAGGAAACACTGGGAGTTCGATGTAGGCGAACGTGTTAGGATCGAGAGTCTCACCCTGTGAGAGAGTGCGGTACGCTATGGAAAAACGTGGCAAGCTTAGTTCACGATGCGTTGAGATATTCAGATTTCTAGAACGAATTGGTGACGCGGCCCACAAACTCGAGTTAACAGGCGGATTGGATATCATTCACGATAATATTTATGCCTCGAATCTAAGGTAGTGTCTGTCCGATGAAACACTTGTGATATCTTTACCAGAGCCTAAGGTTATATAACCAGTTGTATTTATCAGGGAACCTATCGAAAACGAGGATCAGGAAGTCAAGGTTCGTTGACTTAGTCGAAATTCCAATCGTGAGAGTTCGTTGGAACTCAAGACGTGGACTGGAGTTCACGTGGGAATGCGATCATCGAAGTAAACTCTAGTATCCTTAGTTATTCAATCGGCTGTATCAACTTCTGGTATCATTGGCGAATTTCAGGACGAAATTTCTTTCAAGTTAGGGATGATGTGACAACCGAACCTTCAAGGTTAAGATCGCCTAACCTCGTAACACTTAAGTCGTATCGTTACTTTTCAGGTGCCGTTCTACGTTGTAGTTAGGTATGTACAAACGTGATGTGATTGTGTATGTTTGTTATTTTATTAATGTACTAGATGTTAAGGGGATTGTATTTTATAAATTCTGACCACATGCTAAATCCGGTTCGCACACCTCCACTTCAACCACACGCACCCGCACCCTTGTGTCTCTTTGGGCTCTAGGCTCGATAGTTCTCAGCCCAAACCAAGCCGGCCCATTTTTCCCTTTTCCCTCATATGCGTGGATGCAAGTTGAGGCCACACAACCTCATTCAAAACAAATTGCAAACCCTAAAGACCCCCTTCCACTTTGACGGCAACTCTTCTCACTGAAACCCTTTGATGGAGGCATCATCTATCTTGGTCGCTATTTTCCTACCCCAATCGGTCGGTATGTTTTTCGTTTTCTTTATGTGATTAACATACTTGGTTAGCTTTAATTGTGTACTATGATCTATCTTGATTGGGATGGTGTGGAAGTTCTATGATTCTGTTGGATGTTATCGATCCGTACAAATGGCATACAGTATAGGTTTTAGTTATTGTTTGAGTAATGATTAGTAGAAGGAAAGAATATGGTAATTAACGTTATGTGATAAAATTGATTTTTGTAATTGATCTTAATGGCGATGATATAAGGTTGTTCATGCATAAAATATTAGTAATCATCATGTGCATACTGTAGTTGTGGAATAATTGCCATGGGTGGTTGTGATTGATGGGGTAATTCAAGGTGAACATGAGGGCTATTGAGGAAATTGTAATTAATATGTTGTCAGTGATTCATGTGACATACCTAATGATTTGGTCCAATGAAATGAACGTTGGTTGTTCAAATATCAAGAAGTAAAACAACAATTCAATTAATATGGTGGTCCAATAAAAGTTCATTGAGAAGTGATGTTTGTCGGTCATGAAAAAGACCACTAAATTCCACAGTCCATTTAATACAAAATATCATCGGTCTAATTACATTGTAAATCAAACTTGTCGGCCAATGATTAAACTGTTTGAGGTGCATGGGAACTAGATATTAAGATAGTGTATAAATGGCGGTCATGTGGGTCTGTGTTGTAGTCTGAACCAAAGTCAAATATGTGCATATGTTTATAATGATGACCGAACAGTAGGTTAGTATTTCAACTATGCATATGACCATCATTATTGATAAACTTTGACCACTTAATAACATGTGAATATAATTGATTGCAATGCACCGCCTGACAACAAGGATCTATAATTGGACCAGATTTCAATAGTGGGTCGATGCCCTTAGTGGACTGTCTTAAATTAATGTTAGTTAATTGATTTGACCGCAAGAATGGATTTGACTTAGCAAAGTTAAGGCCGTTAAGTATTCCTTTTCTTGATGTGTGAACCAGTGATGAAAAGCTAGCATGGGACATGAATACTTACTATTTGGTTTCATGATGATGATGAACTGTTATGAATAAATGTTATGTGTTTGTATGAGCTGATAATGCGAATTCGCATATGATCCAAATACTTGTTATATGACAATATGGATTGTTGAATGATTTCTAGTCACGACTTGCATAACGCTGTATGTTTTGCTTGCCTGCAACTTATGAAACGTGTATGACGAATACGTGAAATATGTGTTACATAAAACTGATTGTCTTTGGTAACCACGGTAGGGTATGGTTGACCAGCTTGGAATGGGTAAAGTAACTTGTTAAATACCGAGCAACCGAAGGTGAGTTCACTGCACTTTTCCAAGCATGCGTCCCGGTGGTTTGGGACATCTGGTAAACGTTTCTAAAGGGAATACTGGGTAAACTATTTATTTGGGATGTTGGTTATTGAACACAGTATAAATCATGTAAGACCCCATACATCTACCGTGTTGCTGAAGAAGCAACGAGGTATTTAGTTGATAGCGCTATTAGGTTTGGCACCCTCACACCGGGCCGAAAGGACGGGCGTGAACTAATTACCTGGACTTCATGACCAATGCCTAGTTAGAGGCATTGGGGTTGGGCATTCTCATCGTGTAAATATAAGACCCCTTACATCTATTCAAGGTTGTTTGATACCTTGACCTCATGACCAATGCCTAAATGGAGGCATTGGGGTTGGGCATTCACATCTAGTCGCCACATACGGTAATCGGGTAATAACAACATCAAAAACTAAACGTTGAACTATTGTAAACACACATCTGGCAACTAAACGCGTTAACAAAACTTTGAACTCACCAGCGTCGTCTGACACACTTGTCTGCATGCTTGCAGGTCTATAGGCTTAAATCATTTGGAACTTGCTGTCTGGGAGGCTGGAGTGGTCATGGGTCGAGATACATGGAAACGCAATACAAGCTTAATGGTTTATAAACACATGTTTTACGAAACACTTAACAAATGAATTATGCTTCCGCTGTATGCAATGAATGACATGTAACGTTTGTAACACTTTATGTTAATGAATGAAAGTTTTATTTAAATACATCTGTGAGTTCAATCTGATTGGTGGCTTGGATCCTGGTATGTCACACGGCTCGCGGGGGTTTCCGCATGTGGTATTTTGGGGGTGTGACAAGTTGTGCCCTAAGTCAATGTCTATCATCATTGACTGAGTGCCCAGATCCATTAGTACATGCCCGTCCTACCGGCACGGTGTGAGGCTTGTCAACCTTAATAGCGCTATTAACTAACGACCCGCTCGCCATTGGCCCGGCGATTAAGTCAATATAAAAATGAGGGATTTAATGATAGAGTTTTATCTAGTAAGTTTAAGGTTGTTGTCCTACCCAAGGAGGACGAACGTACGTATTCTACCCAAGGAGAAATACGCAGGATTAATATTGGCATCCTACCTATGGAGGATGGCGGTACATATCCTACCCAAGGAGGATATGTAGGTTCCGTTTTAATCTATTAACCCATTCCCAACCACCGGGAATCACATGCCTTAGAAAGTGTGTGAACTCACCTTGGTTTGCTCGGTTAGATTAGTTACTCTAATAATCAGGAATCAAGCACGTCCTAATAAGGTACAGATAACAATCAGTTTCTCGTGCATGCATAACACGTATCCTACGTACGGTTTATCTACTCATTACTTCTATCACATACCATACAATTCTAATGTCACACACTGACATTTGCAGAAGATCATAGTTAAAAATACACGTGTAACACTTGTTAGAAAATATTTTCTATGTGTGGGAATTTTTAGAAAATTTCGCCATAGTTTCCTTTGTAAATGGAGGTGTCCATGCTATTTAGCATATCATTTTCTTTTCAAAATAATCACAATAATCATCAACAAACACTTTACATCACCAAGAGCAGAAACTATATGCTTTATGTAATAATCATGAACTTGATATTTCACAAAAACGCGTAGTAACTTGGTAATTTGTTTAGTGGCCTTAGTTACCTTCCAAAGTGTATTCATTTCTTTAAAAATCCTTTTCCTGAAAGAACTAAGTGTTTACAACTTGTAAACATTTTCTACAAAATTTAATCTTTTGAACTCTTCTTGTAAATAAAGTGTTCCTACACTTATTTCATCACCAAAAATGGTGTAAGTGCAAGTAAAAGTCTTGATCTTTTTAAAATCGACTTTTGAATTTGGTTTATTTTGAAAAGCCTTTTGTAAACCTCGGATCTACATGATCATCAACCTACTTGTTTACTTATATTTCAAGAAAATCATTTTCCTTCAAGTTCATGTTTAAACTAGAAGATGATTATTTCATGTAATCCCCTAATCACCTTCTAACTTGTTAAACCATGTTTTTAATCATACTTTAACAAGTTCAATATAGTGATTAACATCACATTACCAAGAATCAACAAGTAATCAACAATGTATTCACAACAACATCATACTACAACATTTCATCATGTTTCATCTTTATGTAAACTTTATGTTTAAACTTTTAGCTCATGTTCTTTGGTGTTCTTGATATAATCAACATACTACAACTTTTAACCATTAAAATAGAAGTAACAAGGGTTAATCAAGAACTTACAACTAGCTCAAAGGCTAGGGAAGATCTCTAGTGAAAAAGATGATGAAGAGTGGATGATGAAGGCAAATGAGAAGGATTCTCCAAGATCTTCAAGCTCCAAACTCCATGTATCACCTTCTAGACTTGAATGAACTTGGAATTGGAATGATATGGTGGTGACAAGGTGGTGGTGGTGGCGGTTGTAATGTGAGCCGAGAGGGAGAGAGGATAGTGTGAGGGATGAGTGAGGTTATCTTGTGAAGTGAAAGGGAATGATATAGAATGATCTTGCAAGGACATGGACCATACTTATAATCTTCCTTTCAATATTTTGTCCACAAGATCACACAAGATCTAATAAAATAAGAAATAAAATCATGGAGGTAAGGTGGTGATGGTATGGCCGATTACTAGGCTAGGGGGGGGGGTTAATTGTAGGTTGTAACTAGTTAGTTACTTACTAGCTAAAAATCAAGTGCACATTTAGTTTAGTTAGTTTACTAGATATTTAGTGGGTGTTAAGGTGTTCGGGGATCATGAGTAGTCAAGAAATAATCAAACAATATTTCTTGCAATATTTTGGTGTCACGGGTATTGTCCGGTTGTTCGGTTAGATACCGTTTCGTTAAAGTGCTAAGTTATTCCATATAGTGTCTTTTATGTAACTCTTTGTGTCACTACTAATTCCCAACACTTAGGAAAGCATACAAGACCATTTTGTCAATTTTCTGCACAAGAATAGTATGTTAAAGAGCACATGTAAGTATGACGCAGTAATGAAAAAGCAGTTAAGTAATTCAGCACAGTCATTAAGCACAATTTAATATTAATTAATTGTACGGATACATGTAATCATGAGGGTTGTCACATTTAGCAAAATGTTACTCCTACTTTATTAACGCCCCGTTTGCGGTATGCGCATATAATGTATATATGTGTGGGCGCTCGGGGGGCAATGGTGAAAGTGCTCTAATTTTAACGTTATTTTACTAATTTCGTGAAAATAACGTTAAAAGAGGGGGATGGTTAATCATGCATCACGTGGTGGCGTTGATAGCCGAAAGACAAGGGGGTACATGCACTAATCGACAGTTGTCTCAATTGCTGAGTGTTATGTGCCTTATGTCCAAGGCTTGATGCACAACTACTATCGAGCCAAGTGTCTCACTGGAAGCAGCCTCTCTATTTCTATGGGGTAGAGGTGAGGCTGTCTACATCTTACCCTACTCACACCCTACCTTAGCTTTGCTATTGATGGGATTTACTGAGTATGATGATGATGATGTTACTCCTACTATGTTTGGAGAGAAGTTTGCAAATCAACAGTAGAAGTTCGTTTATCTCAACAGAAAAATCAACTTATATGTAGCTTGGATAAACCATCAAACACACATCAATATAGTTGTCTTCATTCCAAGTTTTTGGTTGCTTCCAGTCTTGTGGGGGAATATCTTGGGATGGTAATGGGGCGGGTTTGGGACGGGTTTAGTTAATCCTAAATCCAAACCCGATTAGATAAGCTTGGCCTAAACTTGTCCTAAAACCCGTGGGGTTTCTATTGGACAATTATCCATCAGGTGGTATCGGTTACACCCGCGAGTTTCGGGTAAACCCGTTAATTTAGTGCAATTACTTGTTGGGTATACCCGACCTAAAACACGTTGGGTCTATATCAGATAACTACTAATCAATTATATCTAGCATTATCGCTATAAAAATATATCAAACAACTACAATGTATAATAACAAAACACCAAAATGTATATAAAAAAAATACTCAAATGCATATATTGCAAAAATATATTACGATAGTAATTGATATATCATATATATATATATATATATACAAACACATTTAAAAAAATAAACAAATTATATCGAGGATACAATTGGATAAACGGGTATACCTTATAGGGTAATCGGGTCAGGTAAACACGTATATCATCAAATCCCAAATCCACGGAAAAAATAAAAACTAATCCCAAACGAAGGCCCATACCAGATTACTCAAACCCAAACCTGTCATAAAAGTGTCGGGTTTAGTCATCGGGTTTGGTTTCGATTGACTAGGTATGGATGTGGGTCAATCCTTTGATCAAGGGTGGAACATAATGGAGGCCAAAAAGGGTCTAGCCCCCTTATTTATTTGGTTAGAAGTCCAAGTGTTAGTTCATTAGGTTTAAATATTATTAGTTCTGTATGGTTAGGCCTCTACTATTTCAAAAGCCCAAACCTAACATGTGTTTTCAAAGCTATTTTGGGCTAAAAAAGTTTGGTTTTTTCTAATATGTAATATTTTTGGCCCTACTTTAATTGTTCAAATTCCGTCAACTGCTATATCACTCATAACGCTATAGATTTTGGATATGTACAATACAAGAAAATTATCATTGATAAAAGAATATCATTGAAGAGCCTTTGGCCTAATGATATTGGTGAATTCCCTTAAACAACCGATGAGTGTTTTATCTTCATTGTAGGTGTTTAAGTAGTGCGGAATTAGATGACGTATTTGTTGTCGTTCTAAAAAAAGTAAAAATATTAGTATAAGTAAAGGGTGTGCTTATTGGCACACTAAACCCTAGCAAAATTAGGGTTTATCTACGCAGCGTATTGGTCAATACGCAGTGTATAGGGTTAACCCTCTACGCTGCGTAGATAAACCATGGATCTCAGTGCCTGATAACCAATCATTGCACAGAAAACAAGGGTCATATACGCTGCGTATAGGTCTATACGCAGCGTATATAAACCATTAGATTTTTTTTGGTCATTTTGGTAGGTTTGAGGGATCATTTTTTCACAAAGTTTAAACACGCTGCGTATTGACCTCTAAGCAACGTATATAAAGGTCTGAAAATGTCTTTTATACCCTTGTGTTGAGGCTATACGAAGCCAAATACAAGGGTAGTTGTGTCATTTTTATCTCATACGCTGCGTAGGACCTCTAAGGAGCGTATATAAAGCTCCATTTTTGTATTTTTTTATTGTGTATTCCTTTGTTTATTTATAAAAAAAAAGAAAATTATTTATAAAAAAACAATATTATTGGTAAATAATACAAATATAAATTATAAAAATAAAAAATAATATAAATATTATGAATTATAAAAATTAAAAAAGAAAATTATTTATAAAAAAACAATATTATTGGTAAATAATACAAATATATTGTTTTGTTATCGTTTAAATTAAATTATCGTATTCCTTTGTTTATTTATAAAAAAAAGAAAATTATTTATAAAAAACAATATTATTCGAAAATAATACAAATAAATTATATTGTTATCGTTTAAATTAAATTATCTTATCGTATTGCATCGTATCGTATCGTATCGTATTGCATCATATCGTATCGTATCGTATAGTGTATAGTATATAAGTCTCGTATAGAGGCCTATACGGGTGTTATTGTATAGTATAGTATCGTATCGTATCGTATCGTATAGGTTTCCTATAGGTCTTGTATATGCATATACGATTAGACGGGACCTAAACCACACCTATAAGATACGATATCACACTTATAGGCTTATACGAGGTTAATACGTGACCTAAACCACACCTATACGATACGATATCACACTTATAGGCTTATACGAGGTCAATACGTGACCTATACTACGTTATACGATACGATATCACACTTATATGCTTATACGAGGTCAATACGTGACCTATACTACACCTATACGATACGATATCACACTTATAGGCTTATACAAGGTCAATACGTGACCTATACGACGCTATACGATACGATATCACACTTATAGGCTTATACGAGGTCAATACGTGACCTATACTACGTTATACGATACGATATCACACTTATAGGCTTATACGAGGTCAATACGTGACCTATACTACACCTATACGATACGTTATCACACTTATAGGCTTATACGAGGTCAATACGTGACCTATATGACGCTATACGATACGATATCACACTTATAGGCTTATACGAAGTCAATACGTGACCTATACTACGTTATACGATACAATATCACACTTATAGGCTTATACGACGTCAATACGTGACCTATACTACACCTATACGACACGATATCTCACTTATAGGCTTATACGAGGTCAATACGGGACCTAAACCACACCTATACGATACGATATCACACTTATAGGCTTATACGAGGTCAATACGGGACCTAATATTTGTATTATTTTTAATTCTTATAATTCATAATATTTATATTATTTTTAATAATATTGTTTTTTTATAAATAAACATGGAAATACCCCAAAATACACACAATTAATTTACTTTTTTTTTTATAAATAAACAAAGGAATACACAATAAAAAAATACAAAAATGGAGCTTTATATACGCTCCTTAGAGGTCCCTACGCAGCGTATGAGACAAAAATGACACAACTACCCTTGTATTTGGCTTCCTATAGCCTCAACACAAGGGTATAAAAGACATTTTCAGACCTTTATATACGCTCCTTAGCGGTCTATACGCAGCGTATTTAAACTTTGTGAAAAAATGATCCTTCAAACCTACCAAAATGACTCAAAAAATCTAATGGTTTATATACGCTGCGTATAGACCTATATGCAGCGTATATAACCCTTGTTTTATGTGCAATGATTGCTGATAAGGCTCTCAAATCCATGGTTTATATACGCTGAGTATAGGTCAATACGCAGCGTAGGTAAACCCTAAGTGTGTAGATAGGCAAACTGGGTGTGGAGATAGTTAGGGCCTAAGTAAAAAAAGTAAAAATTAGGTATTTTACTTGGTATAAAATTGTGTGAGTAAAGATGTTGGTAGACATATATAGTGACAAAATTAGGCGTGCTAATAATTTTTTGTTTCTTTTTATCACGCTATCTCATAAAAAGGTGAATAAAACCTATAAGAGCATGGGTAATACTATGAGCAGGAGAGAGGCAAATATGAGTGTGTGTTTAAGTTTAACACACAATAAGATTGTAGCATTAATTATGAGGAAAAACAATGAAAGAAAACACAACAAACACTACATGATATGCTTCGAACACAACATGTTACATAGGAATAAACACTCATTATTCCTTCAATGCTAACTCTACTTTAATCCTTTTCCTTTACTTGAATTTCCCTTCACCGGAATTATTCGAATTCTCCTTGCCACCCTTGTAAAGTCCCTACCAAAAAACAAATACATTTAAATTCCTCACAAAACAGTGAACTATCAATCATAATAAGCTTTTCTTTGTCGATTACCATCCTAATTCCTAAAAATAATATCAGGGAGGGATGACGGCTTTATAAAAAAGTAAGCTGAAGCTTAAGGCTCCCAGGGTTTTAACAATTTCGATCCATATTTGATTCTCCCTCTCCGGTCAACCCTCACAAAGTAGAATTATCTCGAACTTTCTATTGGAATTACTAATTAACTTCATTCAAATTTTATGTTTTGACAAGAAGAGAAAAGAATCAACATACTACCAACAGGGCCGTTCCTACGTTTTTGGAGACCTTAAGCGAACTATGAAGTGGGGTCCTAATTTCGCCGATAAAATCTCCTCTAATCCTGTCGCCATGGTTGATTGCCCTTACTTTTTTCGTCTAGTGATAGTCGATAGCCTAGAAATTGAAAGTAGGTTGCGATAGGAAGTGGGAACGATGATTGCGGCTGTATTTAGGGGCTTTAGGCTACTAAATATTGATGATTAGGTCGATGATTGTTGTGTTGTAATAGTTGGAACTCAAGGCGAAATGGTTTTGAAACTTGGTCTTTTTTTGCTAACTAATATTTATTTTGGGCTCCTTGAATGAAAAAACAGTTTTGTTTTGAAATAAATGTATTTATTTGGGCCTAATACATATACTACATATAAAAACTTTCTAAGAAGTTGGAGACCCTTATTTTCTAGTGGCCCTAGGCCTGTGTCTAGGTTACCAAGCCTATAGAGCCAGCCGGGTTTTCTTTTCACCGTAACTCAATTAAACTCTAATATATGTATTATTGTGTGCAATCTAAGAATAATTAATGCGTCATCAACTCATCATATTTCCACTTGTTAGGATTCTAAACAAATATATTTTACCGTTCAAGAATCCGCTTTAGACCCTCAAAAATCTAAATCCGTCCTGGTTCAATTTGTATTCATTTGTCATTTTTTCAATAGATGAATTCATAGATCTTAAAATGTTGATTTTTAATAAAAAAATAATAATACTTTAATGTTAGAGCTAGTAGCAACAACTTACTTCCAGTTAAGATCACCAGCAAGGAGAAGATCATTTTCCATATCTTCATAAGCAATGATATGACCCGGTACCGCGTTCGACAGATCAAGTCCTCCACCTCCAGCAGCCTGCTCTTCTTCCTGATCATCCACCAGCATGTGGCGGAGCGCCTTCGCTAAACTGTTGTAACCATCGTGATTGTGAAGGCTGATCCGGTGGCAGATTGAACGACCTTCCACAACAACCGTCACAGCCGGAATAACCCCGGCTATCAAATCATCTTCTTCTTTTAGAAACTTGTGAATCATGTTGTTGTTATTATTTTGAGAAGGAAGTTGCATGTTGATGTAGGGTTGTTGCATGAGTCTTCTTTGGTGATCTTGCAACCACCGTCGCTTCATCATGTTTAGAGACCCTTGTTGATCATTTGTGTTCATGTTTCTCTCTAGATATGATGAACATACATAGAGTAGTTGATGAGAATCTAATCTAAATATAGTAGTGTGTGAAAAAAGGTGGAGATGAGTAGAATTTACGTACATGTTTGTGTCACTTGTACCAATGTATCGTCTTTATCCAGCATGTCCACCATTAACTCCTTTCAAGTTTAAAATAAAAGTAGCTATACCATATAAATAAAACTATATAAGACATAAAACTAAAAGATATTGATGGTGAACAAATTACACGTTAGTTTTCAAATCTACTTTTTCTTTACCGGCAAATTTCTCTTTATTCCCTATGGTCTGTAGGATTTAAACTCAAGACCTCTTCCTCCTAAAGTGTTTAAAAGTTTTGTCTTTGCCAATCTACTTAATTTATAGTACTGCTACAAGAATTACTTGCCCCATTGTATAAAAAAAGTCTTCGGCTCGTTCAGAAAAAGTTGCTTGAAAGTTTAAATAGGCTTTACTTGTAAACGAATCAAGCCGAGTCAGCTCAGTATGCAAACAAGTTGAGCCCGGACCAAAGTACGTAAGCGTGACTCATAGGCTCGCTTATTAGGCTTCTTTAAATTAAAATCCAATTTTTATTATATGTTAGTTACAACCCAAATTTTAGAGTATGTAAATTATAAATTTTGTAGTTTGTTAATTATGTATTATTATAAGTCATTAACTATGCATTATATGTATGTTAAATTATAAAGCAATTTTATATGTTTATTTTATGTGTCAAAGTTTTTTATTAAATTTGTTTGTGTGATTCAAATGAAGCATATGGATATTGCATACTCTACAAGGGTCACCACCTTATTAACCATACCCTATAGTGACTCCTGCAAGGCTGCAACAATGATGGGTAAAGGAAATCAAACATGGTGAATGGAGTATCTAGTGCTTTCATTATCTTAGGTTTATGAAATGTCTCTATATACATAATCCATTATGTTTAGGCACATGGTTTCTTAGGAAAAGTATTATGTGTAATTGCTACTATGTTGGCCAACTTCCTGTTTGTATTTTTCTTTCTTGTGTTATTAAAATTTCTTTTGAATGGTAAAACTTAAATAAAGTGATATGAGCCATTTAATTTAATGATGTTTATGTGTGACTGTACAAATCACCTCACATATATAAAATAAATGATTAATTTATTCGTTGTCATTTAATATATTATCTTTTATAAAATTAAATAAAAAAATAGTAAGAGACCTAAGAAGTAGGTGAGCATAGAGAGGAGAGGGATGTTTGCTTGTGAATGCAAAAAGATGTAGTGTGCCCATTGTTCCTTTTCCATACAAATATTGTTTTGATTATATAACTAATACCATATGTTCCTTGGGATGTGATTTTTAATGCTCAAGTTGCCATAGATTTTAATAGATTAATGAACATTTTTCTAAAGAAAATTATTAGTTAAATTATCCGACTTGGTAAGTTGGAATCACAAGTTACCACATTCTTCTAAGACCAAATTATAATAGCATACTATCAAAAACACGCCACTAGTTTGAAAAAAAAAAGAAACAAATAGAAGAAAAATGCAAAAAAAAAGAGTCATTCGAGTCTATCAAGATCGTTTGTATTTACCCAACGTTTAAATGAAAGAGGTAACGTTTACATCGTCACATAAAGTCATAGCGTATATCACTTGTAGCTTCTTGATTAAAGACAATACCGATGTCAGATATAAAGCAATTTCTAATATAATTATCGTCAACAAATGTTTTTATCGTAAACATTAGAATTTAGTCCTCTTTAAGTGTTAGAGAAGAGTAGAGGACTGAGAGTTTTCTAATATAATTATCATCAGCAAATGTATTTTATCATAAACATTAAAATTTAGTCCTCTTAAATATCAATTAAAATTTAAATGTAAAAAGTGAATATATGTGAAGTGAAAATTACGATTTAGTTTTATAATTTGAAATAGGTAAAAAAAAAAAAAACACAACCAAATAATAGTTGTGCTTTAAAGATTATAAATATTTAAGAAATCTCGATTAATTAAATAACATTTTTTTAGTTAGAAGTTTGAGTTTATGAGTTATGTTTGGAGACAACCAAGAAGAGCTCCGTTCGCCGACCGCATCGCGTCTTTGCCTTTCCTTGAAACTCGTTGTCATGTTATATACAGTTTTACACCACTATTCTTTGGTGTTCCATATCTCGAAGTAATTTTTACTTTTTTTTTTTTTTTAAATTATCAAAGTTTAATTCAAAATATATTTTACCAGTATTATTATGTATCGGTATTCGGGTATCTATTAACTCGATACATAAATTTCTTGACACATTGGCCCTAAAAGTTAAAATGTTTGACTAACGTCCTTACAAGTTGGTCTATTGGTTAGTCACTTGATTTCTTTTCTTGAGGTCCAAGTTCAACTTCCACTAGCATTACTTTGAAGGACAATGGTGGTGACAATGAAGTTTAAAACTAGGTCTCTCTGTAGGTCGCCAGTTCGAAACAGAGCCAAGGCCTTCGGGCGGGCGAGTTTTCCCCGTAACTGGTGGCTTGGTGGCTCGGGTATGCATCTGACTCTGACCATTATGGAGGAGAGGATGCATTTGCTTGATTGTGGGCATCCCAAAATACTTATCCAATAATTTAGTTGGCCGTTAAACAAAAATGTTCGACCAAAGCAAATATATTACAACTTTACAAGAGTGTCATCTTTTAACAAACAAAAAACGTTGAGTTTTTTTATACTTTAACTGGTTTCACTAGAGTGTCATCTTTTAACAAACAAAAAACGTTGACTTTTTTTAAACTTTAACTGGTTTCACTAAATTGGAGGACACTAGGGTTTCATTATCAGCAACGTTAAAGACTTTTTTTAGGCTAACTAATTTTTAAATATCTCTGTCTTTCACTGTTTTCATAAACAGGCTGAGCGGCCTGAATAGAAATCGACTATGTAACCGGTTCAGTTTGCCCAAATTTAACCATCTAGGTTTGAACCCACCGATTACAAGTTGTATCGTCGAACCGGACCATATTTCAAACAAAAAAAATCCTTTCAAAACCTATGTCCAGTTTAAGCTCTATATTCTATTTGTTAAAGGTTTCATATTTTGTTAACATGGCAAATTATAGCAACGTAAAATTTGCTTTCATATTTTGTTTTAAATTAATTATAATATTTTTTGAACTTTAAAATTGTTTATGACGGTAGTCACTTTTAAAATGTCCGACCGAACCATTATAATGGACCAATAAACAACCGGTTCTAGTTCTACTTTCTTTTCATCCGGGTGGACCGGATGTGGGTCAGTGGGTTCTCTGTCTGATCAGGCCCACGGACCGTAACCCAAAACTTAATTAATGGCCTAAGAAATTTGATAAAAAATCATGAACCCAAAACTTAATTAATGGCCTAAGAAATTTGATAAAAAAATCATGAATTTTTTTGAGTCCATTTATAAATACTTTGGTATAGAGGGGCATAAAAAATTCATACCCGAAACTAGACGCGAGAAAAAAAAAATCCCAAAACCGGCTATATTTGTACCGGGTATTTTATACCGGTAACCGAACCTGACCCTATCCGTAGGGTATGGATATGGGATACATTTTAAGATAAATAACCGGACCGAAACCATACCCGATTTATAATCGAAACCGATCATATCCTATACCCGAACCCGATTAGACCCTATACCCGATACTGGTTTTTTAATACCCTAATTTTAAAGGATATTTTTATGTGTACTTTACAATCTCTATATTTAAGTTTTTTAAAAGTGCATATTATAAAGCAAATAGTTTGTACTTGAGTGAATTTATGTTATTGTAATTTATTTTAATTATTTTTACAAATTACAAACCAAATTTAATTTTTAAACGAATTTATTTTTGGGTAAAATAATAAAAAAACTTAATTTTTTATAACCGGGCATTAATACTACATATATACATTTTGTACATTACAACTTTAAACAATTTGAAGGTTTATTTATTTAATTATTTATTATATCTAATTAAGTTAAAGTAGAATTCATTTTCAGTGAAATATAATAAGTTAATTATGTATATATCTATACTATATAATAAAAGAAACTATATAAGGCCATGTGTAGTCATAAAGCCCTTTTGGGGGCGTTATGCGACATGTGGCGCGCCACGTGTGCGGGTGGGCGTTATAGGCCGTTATGCATTTAAGCCCGTAGTCATAAAGCCCCTACCCATCAATACCTAATTATTAATTTTCGTTTTTATTAAATAATTATAAAAACATTAACCTTTTTTTGATTGGTCCAACCTTAATCACCTTCCTCCCTCACGCCGCGAAGATAATAGCGCCTCCCCCAAATTTCTGAAACATGGCGCCTAAGGGGGTGGTGTGCCCGGCGCGATAATGGCGCTATAAGGGGCTATACCGCCCCACTACGTTCAACCTAAGGACACGTGCCATTCTATGAAGTAATCTCAATGACATTTTTCCGCCTAAAATATATTTATAATAATTATATATTAATAATTTTTATAAATCATAGTATATATGATATATCCTTAATAATAAAATCAATCACTCATAGAATTATGGACTACCAATTAAAATCTCTTCATCCTAGATTCCTATCCACCCATGGATCCGTCGACTTGCTTTTCTCATTCTACACAATATATATTTTTAATTTTTTTTAAACTAAAAGACATATCTTTTATTATATCTCCTAGACTAATTTAAATTAAACCATCCTAAAACTTAGATCTTTTATCCTCCTTTATCTCTTGAAGTCACCGAACTCTTCTCCTATATTTCTTTAAATATTTATTAGGTTATAAAACAAAAATTATACTTTCAAAAATGCGTATTGCAGGAACTAAATATAACCATGTATTATACGGGTACAATAAATTTATGTTATCTATTAACACGTTGAGTTGAGTCGCCAAGACATGTCTTTAAAAATAACTTTGATATGACATTTATAAATCATGTTAAGTTAATTTTAAAACATATTTGTTTTTTTCTCAACCATATATAAACTTTTTTTATTTATTGATGAATGTTAATTCAACTATATGTCTTTAAACATATAGTATGCTTATTGAATGAAAAAAATAGACAGATAACCTTTTATCTATTATCACTGTTTATGAAATATGTTATATGTGAAATTATTTCGTGCATTTATCTTATGTTTGTACATGTTAGAATGCACAAACGTAGCCGATTTCTTTTGAATACAAATTTGAGACGAGTGTTTTATAAATGAAATAACAAAGGATGAAACTTCATAAAACTAACTAAAATCATTGTATCTCGTAATTTTTTAATGTATCATAAAAACGTGATTCAACCCCATGTAATACATGTGTTTTTAACGTAATAATAAAATAAAATAAAAAACAAAGTAAAATGTTATAATAAGTAATAGTACATCAAAATTCATTTTTTAAAGAAAAATCTTGACGACTGTATGTCACATATGACATTATATTTTATTCAACTCGTGTAATAAACGAAGTTTTTAAATATATATTGTTTTATTTTTTAGTATATAAAAGTACATTTAGTCAACCCGTGTAATACACGGGGTTCAAACCTAGTATATTTGTATATGTATTGCGTGCGTGTAATTATTTAACTAAGTCCGTAATTATGGCACAGATGCATATACTCCTTGCCCTCAAGCCACGTGTCGCATCATGGCGGACTTAAACTTTCGTATGCTAAGCTAGGGTGGTTTCATGGTTCGAAACTGAACCGTGAACACATCTACACGAATATACTTGAACATCACTAATTTTATAAAATGCCCCGATTGTGATTTTGACATATCATTTCATCGGTAATATCAATCCAAACTTCTGCTTATATGCCTTGTCTGAATGGCATATGACAAGAACAACAAGAAAAGGAACATTTTGAGATGAAAAACAAACGGAAGCATGCTACATTAAGGTATATTTTTCACTATTTTGTATATACATGCATATGCACACGTATAAATATGCTCCTCTTCTATGTAGACTCTTACTTGGACATTATTATGAAAACTTCGATGTTCAGAAGAAGTTTTTCGTTGCATACTACAAAAACTCAAAGTACACCACATCAAGATTTTGACATTGATGAAACACCATTTTCTATACTTGGAGGAGAAAGGTTGTCTATCAACAAGATTCTTTCTAGAGATTCTTCACTTGGCCAATCATCGCGTATTTACTATAGGAGCACCACCAATGTAGGCGTGCCCTTTCAATGGGAGAAGAAACCAGGAACACCCATGAATCCGCCTCGAGAGGAGGTTATTCTACAACCAACACCACCACCACCGCCGTCACCAGCAATGCAAAGTTTAGTGCTTTCACGAACTAACATGGACATGAAGGATTCCTCGTTATGGGGGAGATTTTGGTTTTGGCGGAGGAGATTAAGCAAGAATATGAGGATCCAAATGTATGACCGAAGAGGGTGCCATACAAAATTTGGTGGCAATCTAAAAGGTAACAAGGT
The DNA here is from genome assembly GCF_002127325.2 of Helianthus annuus. Classification (NCBI taxonomy): domain Eukaryota; kingdom Viridiplantae; phylum Streptophyta; class Magnoliopsida; order Asterales; family Asteraceae; genus Helianthus; species Helianthus annuus. The sequence goes on from NC_035442.2 coordinate 156,763,194, forward strand.
TGGTAGTTCGGATGGTGATTTGGATGCCGAGCTTGTTGGGTGGATCCATGGTGATTCAAGATCTTTATCATCTTCTTCAATTTGTTTATCTAATGATGAATTTGAAAGCTTTAGAAAACCCTTTTGTTGTACAACATGGAGAAGATATAAGAGTAACAATAAATGATGGTATTTGATCATCACATGTTTAAACGAATGAAAGTCGCTTTGTAGAGTTTTCTATAAATCTTATCAGAACTATAAAGTCTTGCCATGCAACTACAAAAGAAGAATCACATGTTTACTTTACTTTTATAGTACAACATAGAGAAAATATAAGAGTAGCAATAAATGATGTTTAAACAGAGAAAATATAAGAGTAGCAATAAATGATGTTTAAACATCTTGTTTAAAAAATTGGATTTGCTTAATAATCTTATAATCTTTGTATCTATAGGATATTGCTAAGTTCTTGTAATTACCAAAATGAAATCTATACATATTTTTTATGATCTTCTGAATCTTTAAATAATAGTATGATGTGGTATAACCGTCAAAGTTCTAGTTGAACTTCTAACAAGTCCTTGCTGATTAATCTAATAAAATCCCATATATTCTTATGTAACTTTGGTGCCAGCTTCTAACCAGACGATGAATAAAATCATATGTTGGTTGTTAAAAAAATATCCCATGTTTTCATAATTTTATAAGAGCATCTCCAACAATAAATCAAGTCAAGGCATGCCACATTCCTTAAGTATTCCAAACCCAATTTTTCCTCTAATAAACATTCACCCCATTCGCCATCTCATCACCTACTTTTCTTTTCTTTAACCTATTTATAATTTATTTACCAAATCAATTCTATATTATTTTTATTATTTCGTTATCTGGTATATTTATTTAATAATAAAATTAAAATAAAATATTAAAAAGAATATTTAATTTTTCAAACGCTATTTGTTCAAATGACTACTTTTGTAACGGCTATTTTTTCAAACGAATACTTTTGCAATGACTACTTCTTTACTAGCTATACATTTATTCGTGTTTCAACCCACATGTGCATTTCTCAACTTACAATTCACTACAAAGACTCATAAAAAATGACAAGACGATCTTGGATTAAAGATGAAGACATAACTTTGGTCACATCTTGGGTTAACGTGTCTGATAATAGACTAGGAGCCGTTGCGTTTAGAACAACCTTATTTCAATAATTCCATCAACGTGTAAGTGAAATCAATCGATCTTCGCACCAAGATGTTTCAAGGTTTACGACTTTGTTCGTGAAGGTGTGCATATTTCATGAACCCTTCTACATCGTGATGGCTTGCGATGATGGCAGAACAAGGCAGCAACGATTATCGAGGCCCTTCAAGAATACCATGTTATAAACGATAAAAGATTTACTCATATCTCGTCGTCCTGATAATTACTAAGAAACCATCCTCGTATGCATTCGGATACCGAATCCGACGGTTCGGGGGTTAATAAGCCTAGATATCACCTCCAATGGTTGGCAAAGTCTAGAGTTGAGGATTGGTTTTGGACGGGCATCCGTAGGTGCTCTAAGTTTCAAAGTCTTTGTTTTTTGTCAGGTCAAGTAATCGGCTCAAATAAACATCAATCATAACTGACTATCATCATTCTAATTGACTTGTATTGACCATTAATGACCCAAATTGACCAATATTAACCAACTCTGTTCAATTCGTGAAGGGTGTATAAACAAACTTCATAGTAGTAGTTCCACTAAAAAAGAGAGTTTTGCCTAAAAATGGTAGGAATGCATGATAAAAAGTCACGTGTATATTGATGGTTTTTAAGGCCAAGAGGTATTTGTGTTTACGCACTCAAAATATAACATGTTATATCGTATAATTGTGTTGTTTACTAAACATAACACATATTCCATTATACAGGTAAATAACACAAATATAATGGCATTGTCATATTTATAATGGTAAAATAATTTATGTATAAGATGCACAATGACAACAGTTAATTTTCGTATGTATCTTCCACAAAGAGCATATCAAAGATAAGGTATCTGTATCACACAGCTTACCCCAAATTGATTGATTAATGTGCATAACATAACGACAGTTCATCTAATGGTCCATACCATAAGCACCGGGGCGGGTCGTGTGAAGAGTGGAATGCGGGTTAGCTAAGGGAAACGGGTCAAATTAGTCACGATTGTAGGTCATTTGTGTATTTTAAATTTACCAGTTCCCATCGAGCATGACTAAAGTTTTCATCGAATGTATGTATTGTATCTAGCAACACAAACTCTCTGGGTAAGAAATCGGCACCAAATCCCAGACTTTTTATAAAAGAAATGGTTATAAACAACTTCAAATCTAAACAAAGCGTTCGCCTATTCTATAAGGTTAAGGTTTCTGTACCAAACTCTATTTTCTACACTGAAAATCCCCAAGTTTTCTTTTAGGTTTATTTAAAATTTTGAACAGAACTTTTATGCATACATTGATTCAAGAATAGAACAAAAACAAATTCCCGATTTTAATATACCCATAAGTGTTTCAATAAAGCACTTGAAACCCATGTAGTTTATGCAAAGCCCAATGAATCGCAACCCTAAACCTAAATATGCAAAAGCAACAAACCGTAATACGTTTTCCGTTGCTATAAGGTTTTCTGTCACTGTTGCCGCCATCTTTCATCCTCAGCCCATCATCATACTAATCCGGCATTTAGTTGATACTTAATTTGCAATTAGGTCAAATAATTAATAACAATCAAACCTAGATATGTAATTCATAATGGTATAAACAATCGAACCTTGGTCTTCATCGATTGCATCAACAGTGAATCGACGAGGCCATTCGTAACTCCGACGCTGATGCTACCTGTCCAGAATACGCTGCCTGACCATCGATATCGCACACCGTCACACCGTAAAAAATAACATCAACGCCAGCCTGACAGTTTGACTCCGCCAGCATTTCCGTTGTCGGAGAAGATGGATTGTGAGGGGAACCGACGTCTGGGTGGATTTGGGGGGATTAGGAGGTGTGCGTATGGGATTAGAGAGAAGATGACGCGTGGTATCTTATGAAAAGAGGAGCACAGACGCGTGTTATAAGAAAAAAGTTAGAAACATTGTACCTAAAGGTACTACATCAACTGCTAGGAACACCAATTAAGCTATTGGTACAACATCATATTGCCAAATCATGTTACAAAATTATACTATATAATGGTAAAACAAAACAATTTCGTATAACGTATTGTAGTTTTCTAAAAATGTTATATTTTAAAATGTAGTGATATTATACTCAAACAGAAAATAAAATATGCTTAATATTTTATTGTAACGCTTCGCATTTTTTTACTTTCCTTATTTAGAAAGTATAATCGTATTTCTATTTACGGAAACTTGTATTCGTATCATGTTCGTATTCCATTTCCAATTTTGTAATTCGAGACTTTGATCATAATGAAATTCATATTTTATACATATACTTATTATTCGTACAATCAATCAATTAAATACGTGTTTACTTGCAAATCAACACTTTATATAAGTACAATTATTCATACACGCATGCACGATTTTCAAATTATAGTACGTTTTACATACTTAAAAACATACTAGTTATGAAAGTTATTGCATAAAATAATAAGGAAATCAAAGTTCAGGGGCCAAAATGTGAAAAACGAGACTTCAATGGAACAAAGGGGCTCCACGTCGCGCGACCCCCTCTCTCTCCTACCGTCGCGTGACGCCAAGGTTATCGATCCGCGGAAAATTGTTTTCTGCTCTTGCATTGGTAAACTTTCTCCTCCCCAATCACCATTTAACTTCCTTTAACACAAAACCCTACCTCATCTCTATATAGACAAGCCTCCATCTCACCATTTTCACTTTCCAAGCTCCTCTATACTCCCAAATACACTCTTAATTAGTTGCAAACACAAGACTTAGTAGAATTATCCAAGTTCTAAAAGTGAGTTCAAGATCACTTTTCTTCATCTTTTCTTCATTCTTTCTTCCATATGAAAGCTTGGAACACCTCTAGGAGTGTTTCCACAAGTTTACCATGACTAAGGTGGAACATCACCATTTTGAGGTCCAACTTTCTGTTTTGAAGAAGAACTTTGCTTATACTTGTTTACATTTAACTTTTGTAAGAATCTTACACCTAACTTGTCTCTAATCTCATATATGATTATCTGACTTGTTTAAGGTTGATTCTCATAAGTTTAGAGGTCCAAGAACCTCATAAACTTTCTGTTTTGATAGGGTTTAGACAACCCACAAGTGATGAAACCATCCAAGTCTACCATAGTTCATGAGGCAAGACTTGTGTTTTTTGGTAAAGGTGTGAAACATGGAAGCCTTGGCTATCCAAACTCATTCCACCACCTCATTTGATATTTTATCATGATATTCCAAGTAGTTTCCTAGTCCTAAAGTAACACAACCCCGCCGCATCTCCAACATTTTCCATGATGGGTATGAAACCCCCGGGTTGTCCATACTTGACTACTTGATGAACTTGGTAGATAGTTGTATTTTATTTCTATTCATGACCAAACGGGTTTACCAACTAAGTTGGTAAACTTTGTGCTTTGGTGAATCATACAAAGAGGTATACACACCTCCATGCTTGACTTACATGAATTCTATGATATTATATGATGGACAAATATTAACTTATAATATATACATATATAGGGGAATGATGTATAGAAAACCCACTTTAATTTAGAAAACCCGGGAAACTCAAAGCTCCCGATGTTTTTTTTTTGAAAAAAATTACACATGTTATATACATGTTTTTAAGGGTTTTGGGCAAAAAAATCAAAAAGCGCCGAGTAAATATTTTTTAAAAAAATAAACAAGTTTTGGTGTAACACATGCTACATTCATCTCACATATTTGTAACATGTGTTACACCAAAACTTGTTTATTTTTTTTTTAAAATATCTACTCGGCGCTTTTTTGATCTTTTTGCCCAAAACCCTTAAAAACATGTATATAACATGTGTAAATTTTTTCAAAATAAAAAAACATCGGGAGCTTTGAGTTTCCCGGGTTTTCTAAATTAAAGTGGGTTTTCTATAGATACTTACACTATATATGTAATCAAATTTGTGATATTAACTGGATTATGGTTATATGTCATGAACATAGGTTACATTGTCTTCGTTCTAAACTCCTCGGTTTTGATTCTAATGGGAAAATTAGGACCCATGAAATCACATAAGAACTTAGTGTTAAAACAAGTATTTAGACAAGATATACTTTCGTGTACTTATACTTTTATATACTTAAATTCCGAATCCAAATCTTCCACCAAATCCGAATACTAACACACCTTCGTTCCCCCTATAGGGTAACTTCGGTGTTCCCATCCCAACGACTCATCAACTCTCGGTTTAATCGGAAAGCTACGCAAAACCATGAGTATACATGACCCGTTCTTATTTTAACACTTTTGGGTGCAATACGTGTAACTTATAAAAAACGTACACATAAACTTATAAACATGCTTACAAACAAACAATCTAATATACATGCTTGATACGATATACTTGAACATATACGCTATAGGATTAATACACCGCCCATATTCTTAAGGTCATGTTAAGTAAACAAAAGGGTCTTATCGTTGCTATGATAGGATTACGCTAGTGGGAATCTTGGGTTGACAATTATAGTTGCATGATAGTATTTCCATGTTAGGTTCATAGTATCCGAACTTTGCCATGTGGATTCGTTTAGACTTTTATACTTATGCTAGTATTTAAACTTGTATGCTTGCCAATATTTTTGTATTGATCTATACTTTAACACGTATTACAGGAAATTGATGATGATGATGAATGAATGAAATCTAGTAGGAAGACTAGAAAAGCACCTTTAAATTAGTACCTATGTTGTAATTTTGTTTCTTGATATGTTGTTGCAATTTGCTTTCGAACTATGTACTGGATTTAGTAATGAAATGAAATTTTGATTTATTAAATATTGTCACAAGTAGTGTTATGAAGTCTCTTGCAATCTTGTTTTCGTCTCACTCTAATGTTTCCGCTATCGGTTGGGGTGTGACATTTATGGTGTAATTTCTTTTAAAAAATGTCAGATGGTAAAATAATGTAAGTTAAAATGATGGTAGAACATAAAAAAAGTCCTCATATATAGCATTTTTCTAAAATTACCCCCAACCTTTTAAATTTTCTACCTCATCTGAATCATTGATTTCTTTTAATTAATGGTGCATATAATTTCTACATTTTTTCTGCAAAACTACCTTTTTAACCATTCCATATATATATATATATATATATATATATATATATATAGGATAATGCTATGTAAAAAACCCCATTTACTTAGAAAACTTAGGAAACCTTACTTGTGGCCTATATTAATCCACGTTGCCATAGTCCCTTGTTAATCCTTTTTGCTCTCAAGGTTATATCAGTAATTTCCCAACCCAAGTTATTTTCCCAATTTGATCTGACATGATCATTTAATGCCAATCAACTCATGTGTTCAAATCAGCCACCACATATTTCTTTTACCCTATTTCATTTCATTTTAACTAGTGGAAACTATGTTGCAACTGATTTCACCATCGCAAATAACCCTTTACGTTGTAGTTGTATACACCACATTCTAGCTTTTTTTTAAACCCAAACTTTTATCAACTTCATTTGGTTAACATAAGTTTTATATAAAGCATCATAAACCGGTAAAAGAAGAAAAAAAAAATCTAAAATCTATCATATCGACTTGCAATCAACAGGGAGGGGGTTACAAATTACGTCTTGCTTAAGAAAAAATAATGTATAATGTATTAAATGTGTATGGAATTTATATTACTTTATCATCATAATAACTAGTTTATTTCTCCGGCGCTTCGCGTTGGGATCTTGATCGGTATTGATTCGGTTTATTTCGTACTCACACAATACATGCATTTGGTATTGCAATCAACATTTGCTCTACATCGACTGAAAACCATAAAACGAACAGGGTGCCAATACCAATACCGATGTCGTTGGGTCCGTCTCAATATGGTACAATACAATTTAATGGTGATACTATCATTGAAACTAAAAACAAAAATATAAATATAAATACCGGTACCAAATATTGATGTTGTTCGTTCAGTTTTACGTTCGGTACAATAGCGACACAGTGTCTACTTTCAACAAGATTTACTAAAAACCATAAATATGAATACCAACACTTATGTTGTTTAGTCGTTTTGTTTTCGGTATGATGGCAGCACGATATCCATCTTTAATAAGATTTATATCGGAATGTTGAAAAAAATACATAGATGTGTATTTAGATTATTTATAAAAAATTAACGTGCATAATTATTTAAAAATTTATATTAATTGAAGAGTACCTAAAATAATATATAAATATTATTAATAAAAAAATCAAATAAAGACTAAATAAAATATTACTAAAAAACAAATCTTTAAAATATTTCATTTACTGTTCATCCTCACTTTCTTTTCATATGTATAATTTATATCTTCTTTTAACAGAAAGAGAAAGTGCATATTTCATCTTCTCCTCCAAATTATAATTTCTCCATTAATGGCCATGGAGACAAATCCACCAACATCCGAGTTAATGTCGCCGGTCCATATGTTTTTTTTTTGTTATTTGACATTTTTTAATGCAATAATCCAAATATACCTGTCCCCAACAGGTATTAACAGGCCTATCTTATTATTATATGCATGGATAATTGTGGTTTTGGTTTATATTTTACAACAGCATCAAAACAGATCTTAACACATGTTAGCCCTGTACCTGGGGTTTTTTTTAACTGTAAAGGATCAACACAAAAGGTTCTTAACTACATCAATAACTTATATATTAAGTCACATCAGGTTATAGAATTAAACTCCACAACTAGCCAACTTAAGCACACATTCTACTACTAGGTTACAACCGCACCTGAAACAATGGATCGACTACGGAGCCGTGACATCAACCCATTCCCCCAAAAAAAAAATACTGATAATAAAAGAACAAGAAAACGACCTTAGTACGTGGCCTACAAACATAGGGTCAAAAGGTTATCACAACTTTAACCACTTACCACATCCTAACTACCCCTTGTCCTTCATCTCTACGAAGCTTTTCTTCATGGTGTCGCAACATCCTCATCATAACTAACCACGGGTTCTTTGCCTTCCTTTGCCAGAATTATCAGCCGCAATGTTTTTTTTTCTCTGCCAATTAACACATGTTAGGCAGTGTACTGTAATCAGACCATTAATTCTTTGGCAGACCAACAAATCAAGCCGAATGATCTTTGGTCTGTCCATTACTTGTTTAACACATGTTAGGCAAACTTCCAAAGTTTAACTACCCAAAAATTAATGTACTTCCACAGCCAGAACTATACAAGGCAACATTTTTTTTCATAACCATTTTAACACATGTTAGACCAGTTCACATTGATAGGCAATTTCCAACTATTTGTAACCAAAATGATCTTTGGTCTGTCCATTACTCGTTTAACACATGTTAGGCAAACTTCTGAAATTACCTAACCACGTTATAGAAGTTCATATTCATACACTAACAATATGTTTTACATTTTTCAAAAAGCTAATCTAATAATCTTAACTGATTTTACCATTAATCCAATAACCTTAATATAATTTTTCAAACTGTTAGGCAAACTTCAAACTCCCACTATTAATTATTTGGCAGTCAAACAAATCAAAGGCAATGATCTTTGGTCCGTCCATTAATTTATTTAACACATGTTACGCAAACTTCTAAAGTTAACTACCACTTTCATATACATGAATACAAGTCGGGTTACAACAAGATTATAATGGATGCTTAACACATGTTATCATATGTATACAAGTGGGGTTACAACAATACTACGATTTTAACTAAGCTCACCATTAAACCCATCGCCTCCGTCGACTGTATTCACCCTTATCACATGTTAAGCAACTAAATGTTCCAAACAGACAAATTGTAACACATGTTAGATCAGTATATACACATCATCGTGTTTTGTAAACCACTAGCTTATACATGAATACATGTCAGGTTACAAAAAGATTATAACAGAAGCTTAACACATGTTATATATTCCAAAATGTGCACAACAAATGACCTGTTTCATATTATATATTCCAAAATTACCGGTACATGTGTTACCATAAATGGCTCGTTTCATATTACAAAATGTGCAAGCGAGTAAGTAAGACGTAGAATGGCTTCTAGAGATATGAGATATTTAGACGAGCATTTCCTATTAAAAGAGACGTTAATAATAATAAATAAAGTATATTATTTTTTGACCCTGCTCCGTTTTTTATAAAAGTTAGTTTAATGCGTAGAGGAAAATTAGCTCATCACAATGAGATTTTCAAAATTTATAAAACCTTATATTTTATAAGTTATGAAAAAAATAAATAAGATTCAAACTAAGTTAATTAGTTACTATCTTTGAGAGAATCATGTGTTCTTTTATGTTCTTTTAGAGCAGTACGAGATGTAGAAAAGAAAATCAAAAGTTAAAGACATACTGTAAAGAATCTTTTAATAAAGGTTATTGACTTCTCTTCGACTATTCCTATCCATACATACAATGTGTATATCTCCAAATGAATTGTTGGCAGCTGCAATAGTTAGGAATTAACACGTAGAGAAACCATGATAAATTCTTTTTCTAAATACACACTTTTATCGTAAGGAGAAACCATGAGTTTTCTGGCGTGACACGAGCAGGTATATACGTAAATCGCTCTGTACTTGCATTTTCAACGCCCTGTCACTTGCATTTCTTGGAATCTTGAAGGTAGATCTGGGAGTAGTGTTTCTTGGATTAGTGTTTGGTGGGATCACTTCTAGATCTAGGATTAGTATTTCTTGAAATCTTGAAGGTAGATATTTTAATTCTGAAATGAGACCATCTTCTCGTTCTTCTTCACGTTTGTGGGGTGGGGGGAGGAAAGAGATGTGATAATTATGAGTAGAGAGTGGGAGAGAGAAAGAGGGATATGATTTTGAAATCTCTTATTTGATTTGACACTACAACATGGCAGATGGGTTTTTGATTTCCAATGCTCAAAAAGTCTTTTTTACTACCCAAAATGCCCTTTATGCATTAATTTAAATCTAATATATACATCAAAAAAGGAGAGCCATTGATCTATTAAAGTGAAATGAAATCAAGGGTGAATCTAGGGTTTTCAGGGTTTTCTTAAAAAGATGAGGTTTTCCACTTAACCCTTCCCTATATATATATAATATGAAAGTGTAAAATATTATATCTCTTAACGTATAATACGTACGAGATGAAATTATAACATGCACAATTAGTTTTATAACATGCGTGATTAGGGTTTTGAGTTTTGTAACGCGCGTAACTTCATCTTGTACGTTAAGAAATATTGTACGTTAACCCACCCTATATATATATATATATATATATATATATATATAGAGAGAGAGAGAGAGAGAGAGAGAGGAGGAGGAGGAGGAGGAGTTGGGTAGAAAGTGGGTTTTTCCTAGAAAGTCTAGGAAGCAATAAGAATATGACACGTGGCATGGAGGGATTTTAACTAAAAGGGCACTTGTGTAATTTGACATTTTATTTTATTTTTAGAATTTTATCTCTCATTAACTAACAATGCCTATAATTATGGAAACTGTTTCTCCAAGATTTTTTGTATTTCACAACCTTCTCCTTCTTCGTCTTCGTCATCATCAAACACTTCTCCATCTCCATCATCTCCGAGTTCATCATCACCATTTAAATACTATTCGTATCATCTCCGTTTTCTTGACGATGTGTTTTAACAGCAAGCAAATTAAGACAGTTGTGTTTTAGCAGCAAGCAGATTCATACAGTTGTTTTTTAGCATTCAGATTCTTACAGTTGTGTTTTAACAGCAAGCAGATTCATACAGTTGTGTTTTAGCATTCAGATTCATACAGTTGTGTTTTAACAGCAAGCAGATTCATACAGTTGTGTTTTAGCATTCAGATTCATACAGTTGTGTTTTAACAGCAAGCAGATTCATACAGTTGTGTTTTAACATGTTTTAACAGCAAGCAGATTCATACTGTTGTGTTTTAACAGCAAGCAGTTTCATACAGTTGTGTTTTAGCATTCAGATTCATACAGTTGTGTTTTAACAGCAAGCAGATTCATACGGTTGTGTTTTAGCATTCAGATTCATACAGTTGTGTTTTAACAGCAAGCAGATTCATACGCTGTGTTTTACCATCCATGCTGGAGGATTTCTTGACGCTGTGTTTTAACAGCAAGAAGATTAATACGATGTGTTTTCTTGATGTGTTTCTTCATGAAGGATAGAAGGAAGAGAGAGAGAGAGAGAGAAAGGGAGAGAGAGAGAGAGAGAGAATCACATGAAATGTGGGGTGGTTATGGAATGACAATTATTTCCATATTTAAATAAGCTAAATGACATATCTACCCCTGATTAATTAAATAATCCTATTTTTAAGAAACACATATTACCAAAATGCCACCAAGATGATCTCAACCATTAAACACACTCATTGGATGACCCAGATCGCTTCCTAGACTTTCTAGGAAAAACACACTTTCCGTAGGATTCCCACACACACACACACTCTCTCTCTCTCTCTCTCTCTCTATATATATATATATATATATATATATATATAGAAACGGAATCAGGAGAAAACGCCCAAAAGTGTGAGAACGGTGAGAACGCAACCTGGCCCAACACGTGTCACGCGACATAGAGAAGGGCAGAGGGGCTTTTTTATCATTTTATCTTCCGCTTTTCCAATTCCGCTTTTTCACAATATTGATTTATTTTTGGGGTTTAAGATTTTTGGCTTTAACCAAATTCAATACTTATATGGCGTTTTTAATGGTTTCATTGTATTAACATTTTGGCGTTTATGGCGTTATGGCATTTATGGCGTTTTTTCAAATCTCTCTCTCTGAATGACGTTTTTCAAGGCGTTTTAGACAAGATGACCCATTGTTCTATTATTTTGGCATTTTACAATTCTAAAATTATATTACAACCACAGGGAAAAAAATAGAAACGAAAAAAATAAATTAAAAATCCTAATCGGGTCTCTCTTCACAATCTTCACTGTCATCAGTCTCTCTCTTCTTTAATACTACAAGAACTGTCATCAAATATATGACGTTTTAGGTAAAACTTAACAAACCCATCAGTTTGATTATTTTTCTTGCTTGTCTGTTGAATTGGCTTTTTGTGGATGTTTGGGGACATATGTATGACGTGTGGGTGGGTTTTTTTCGCTTTGTTCTTCAACTTGATCTTCATCTTTATAATCATCCCACTCTTCAGTGTCATTGATCTCTTCTCCTCATCCAAGCCTTCTTCAAGAACAAAGAATACAAAATGACATATGACTGTCATCCGTATATTTTTCTTGAATATTACTCCATCTCATGCAGCAAAATCTTACTGAGTTACTCCCGTCAGCTAACAATCCATTCAGTGAAACTTCACGAAGAACAATACTGAATATCCAAGAAAGCATATTAGCTATCTTTGATTTTTTTTTTAATTTTTTGGCGTTTTACAGTGAGTGGTATTTAGTAGTATTGGCGTTTGTTTTTTTGGTTTGATCAAATGGAAGTTGCTGAGATGTATCATTTTATAGGATGTCTTTTTGGTGCGTAAGTTAGGCGGTGCATTATTATAATAAAGTATTCGTCGTTTCAGTTACTTACTGTTTGTAGTTATTGTTTTTGATAAGATTTATCTCTGAAGTCGGTAACACGTCCCATCTTTCAAGTTTGGCGTTGTAGATTCTAATATAATAAATTTTCCCTCTCTTCAGTTTTACTGTTTTGTAGTTACTGTTTCTAGTTACATTTTAAAGTTTTGTTTTTATTTATTTTATTTTATTTTTATTTTTTGGGTGTTTTAAAATACCTGTCCAAAGTAATTTTATTATGGTTTAGTAGTTTTTGTGGCGTTTTATGGCATGTGTGGCATTTTGATAAGCATTTGGTTGTGTGGCGTTTTTATCACATATGACGTTGTTATTATATACAATCAATTGAAAAAAACTTAAAAAAATATATATTGATCTTCCAAATCTTCACTGTCACCAGTCTCTTTCTTCTTCTGAAGCATCTTCACTGGCTGTTTCGACTTTCGTATGATTTTTTTTATTTTTGTTTTTTAAAGTAGTTGTTTTGTCGCCGTGTGGAAGCACAAAGTCTGAAATCAGCCGCTTTTTCTTGAATATTTGTCCATCTCATGCAGCAAAATGTTATTGAGTTTACACCCTTCAGCCAACGATCTTTGAATTTCCAATGAACGATGTTTGATTTTTTTAACTTTTTTGGTGTTTTACCGAGAAAAAGAACGCCACTAAATAAAAGCACCTTAAAACTTTAAGTTTGATCATGCTAAATCAATAATGTTTTGTTGTATGGTGATGGATAACATTGTTAACCCTCAGTTAAGAAAGATATCTGACAATGTTGTCCATCCCATACAACTAAACTTTATTGACAACAAACCTGAATAATGTTTTTGTATATTTTGGCGTTATAAATTGGATGAAAGTTGAGGATAAAGTCAATAAGATTTTACTCAATGAAATGGACAATATCCCCACTTAAGGATTTTGTCCATTACATTGAGCGAAACCTTACCGACAACCAAACTGAATTTCAAATAAAATTTTTGGTTTAGAGGATATTTGATGTTTGGGTTTTCTGGCGTTTCTAAGACGAATGGTATATATTAAATATGGCGTTTGGGGTTTTGTGTGTTTTAATGGAAGGTCTGAGATGTTGTATATATAGGATGTTTTTTGGCCCTTTTTTTAGACGGGATTTTATTATAATTAATTTTGGCGTTTTATATCTAATGGCATTTTTCAGATTATGATGGTGTGTGTTATTGTAGGTTAAAGTGGTAATTTAATGGCGTTTTATTTTTCATGCGATGGCGTTTTGCGTAGAGGAGTCAAAAGACCCTTTTACCCTTAATGAAGCGCGCCACAACAATAAAAGTTATGTTATTTACGAAAATGCCACTGCGTCATCTAGTCCATAGATTGTTTTGATCGGGCGATCCATAACCGTTCTCTCCGTTCTCACACTTTTCACCGTTTGCTCTAAATTCTGACACTATATATATATATATATATATATATATATTGGGTAGGGATAGTGTACATTAATTCAGAAGTGTGAGAAGTGTATTATAACACTATATATAATACTATATAACACCATATAAACACCGTATAACACTATGTAACACCATACAACACCATATAACATTATGTAACACTATATAACAATATATAACACTATATATCTATCATAGACATGCTATCAGACAAAATATAGTGTTATATTTGTTATATTGTGTTGTATAGTGTTACATAGTGTTATATGGTGTTACATCGTGTTCTACATTGTTTATATGGTGTTATATATTGTTATATATAGTGTTATAATATACTTCTCACACTTCTGGATTAATGTACATGATCCTCTACCTATATATATATATACATATATATTCTATGTACATAACTGCATACATATATACACATGAACAAAAAGTATATTGAACAAAAATGAACGAACAAAGAAGGATTTTGGATAAAAATAAACACAAATGAACTCTTTTTTTAAATGATAGGAAGGATTTTGGATCTTTAGTCTTGAGATTGGATGGATGAGACTAAATAGGATGAAAAATTTGAGGGAATTTCCGATTGAATTTGGAAGAATGGGGTATTGTATTAATGTTGTATTTCTCTCTCCTTACGTGCATAGCACATGCACTTCTCCCATCATTTTTACAAATGTTTGTTTACTTTCCAAGGAGTATGATATTGATACATAAAAATAAAAAAAACCCACATTTTAAGTGTGTTTTTTAAATGGCTTTTGTTCATGTAGAAAAAAAAAAACACAATGATTAGATGTTCATTGGTTTTTTTGTCTGGATATGGTATTTTTTTTTTGTACTATGCATTGTGTTTTTTTCCTGCCCATTGTGTTATTTGGTATGTTCATCGTGTTTTTGGTATCGTTCATTGTGTTTTTTTTTCATTTCTAATCATTGTTTTTTTGCTGCACATTTTGAATATGGTGTTTTTTTTGTATTGTGCATTGTGTTTTTTTGGTTTATGGTGTTATTTGGTTAGTTCATTGTGTTTTTTGTTCTGTTCATTGTGTTTTTTCAGTTCTGATCATTGTGTTTTTTTTGCTGCATTTTGTGTATTTTGTTTAAATATGGTGTTTCTTTTGGTACAGTACATTTGGTTTATTTGTTCATTGTGTCTTTTGGTATGTTTACTGTGTTTCTTCAGTTCTGGTCATTTTGTTTTTTTTTTTTTTTGCTGCATATTGTGTTTTTTAATCTAAATTTGGTGTTTTTTTGTACTGTGCATTGTGTTTTTTTATCTGTCTATTGTGTTATTTGATTTGTTCATTGTGTTTTTTTGTCTTGTTCATTGTGTTTTCCAGTTCTGATCATTGTATTAGCGGACCATATTATTATATGTTTAGAAACGATTGTATCTCCATATTTAGAGGGAATTAGTTAGCCTTGTAATCCCTATATATCGTATTGTATTATTGTGTTAATCAATAAAAGAGATACCGTAAATACTTTTATGGTATCAGAGCCCCAAAAATCCTGAAACCCTAAGCCGCCGCCGTCGCCTAACCCTCACCTTCTTCCTGATCCGACGTGTTCATGGCTGGTTCCAAAGACAAAGAAGACTCAGGATCCAAATCGGTTACGACCGATCAGAAGGCTCTTTACTCGGTTTATTCGGTAACGAATATTCAAAACAAAGTTCGAACCCTAGACGGTGTCAAGGTTACCTATACTTCGTGGGTAAAACTCTTCAAACTTCATGCTAAAGGCTATGAAGTACTCGACCATATTGACGGAACGGAACCCCCAGCAAAAGATGATGAGAGTTACGACTCTTGGGCCAAGATCGACGCGATCGTGTTGCAGTGGATCTATGGTACGTTGTCCGATGATCTTTTGGTCCGAATCCTTGACTATGAAACCACAGCCCAGCAAGCTTGGAACAAGATCCAGACGATTTTTCAAAACAACAAAAACTCGCGGGCATCGTCTCTCATGCATGCGTTTACAACAACCACATTGGCCTCCTGTTCGTCGCTCAATGATTACTTTCAAAAGCTCAAAGACATCGCTGAACAACTCAGCGATGTAAACCAACCCGTTACTGAATCAAGGCTGGTGCTTCAGATGGTTCAAGGCCTCCCGCCGGAGTTCGATACCACTGCTCAGTTTACTAATCAATCCAACACTTCGTGGGATGATGCTCGGGATATGATTGATCAGGAACAACGAAGACAAGCGGCTCGACAACAACACTCAGCTTTCGCCGCTCCACGCACGGGTCAGACAGCAGGTAATGCCGCCCCTCCTCTGCCGCCTCCTGCCGACGGTACTGCCGCCCCTCCTCCACCGGTTCACCCAGCTCAACAATTTGAACCATATGGCTACCGCCAGAATACCAGGGGTCGCAGACGTGGTGGTCGTGGTTACCAGGGCGGTCGTGGTCGCGGTCGTTACAACCAGGGAAATTATCAGCAATGGCAGCAACAAGGCTCTTATCAACAGCCCAACACCATGGCCCAGCCGCCACTGGCCCAAGCAGCGGGCTCCCCCTCGCCGGGCTATGGCTGGTGGCCCACTCCGCCACCGTGCCCTTACCCGGCCCAATCCCCGTGGCAGTCCAACTGGACCCGACCCGCTGCACCGGCTCCACCGAACCAACCCCTGCTGCATATCCGCCTCCACCGAACCAGTCAACAGCCGCTCCCGGGTACGGTCTCGTAGCCCAACAACAACAGCCTGCTTCTTATGCCCCCCATATGGGCCACCGGTCAACCCGCTCAATCCCACTGCGCTTGGAGCTGCCCTCAGCACGCTTTCTCTGAATCAGTATGATCCTCAATGGACTATGGATACTGGCGCGTCCTCTCATGTCACACCGGACTCGGGTAAAATAACTGCTCCCTCACCTCGTTCCATTAATGCTAATATATTTGTTGGTAATGGCCAAACGTTGCCAATCACGGGTTTGGGTAACGACACTCACACTTTGCCAAACAAAACCTTTAAACTTAACAATATACTCCTTGCACCCACTATTATCAAAAATTTACTTTCCGTTCGCAAATTTACTCGTGATAACCAACTTTCTATTGAATTTGACCCTTACGGTTTTACTTTGAAGGATCTCAAGAGTGGACAACCCTTTTCCCGCCATGATAGCACTGGTGATCTCTACCCATTTACCGCACCAACTCAAGTTTTTCTCACCTCATCTTCTGACAAGTGGCACAATCGTTTGGGACACCTTGGCACCCAAGTTTTACAATCATTTTCTAGTCGTTATTTAATTTCGTGCAATAAAGACTGTTTTGATTTTTGCAATTCATGTCATTTATCGAATAGTAAAAGACTTCCTTTTGTTGAATCTACTTCGTTTACTTATGCGCCTTTTGATATCATTCATTGCAATTTATGGACATCTCCCGTCTTAAGCAAAACGTCGTATAGATACTATATGGTGTTGATTGACAATTTTTCTCATTTTGTTTGGGTGTACCCCTTGAAATTTAAATCAGAAGTATTTGCCACTTTTGCTAAATTCCATAAACTTGTCCAAACACAATTTCACAAACAAATCAAGGCCTTTCAATGTGATCTAGGGGGAGAATTCGATAACAACGCTTTTCATAACTTCGCCTCCACTAACGGGCTTGTTTTCCGTTTTTCTTGTCCACAAACTTCCTCACAAAACGGTAGGTCCGAACGTATGATACGCCGACTCAATGATATCATCCGAGCCCTTCTTATTCATGCTCACCTACCACCCACCCTTTGGGTGGAAGCTCTTCACACTGCAGCCTATTTGCATAACATTTTGCCCACTAAACGACTAAACTTTAACACCCCTACCTATGCCTTGTATTGGTGCCATCCCACTTATGACCACTTACGTGTCTTTGGGTGTGCATGTTACCCTAACATGTCAGCCACCCAACCTCACAAATTACACACCCGATCGATTAGATGCATTTTTCTTGGTTACCCCGAAAACTTTCGTGGCTACCGTTGCTTAGATCCCACAACCGGCCGGGTACATGTCTCTCGCCATGTGGATTTCGATGAGTCCACATTCCCTTTCGCCCACCCGATGCCATCCACTACCTACGACTTCCTAACAACCGATTGATGTCTGTCGTTATGGACATGCAAAAACCAACTAAACCAGTAGATAGGGTAAGTCGGATATCGAACCAGAGGAGGATTGTGGAAAGTGTATAATGCTCAGTTTTGATTAACTACTATTAAAAAGTAAAACTCAATTGTTGATTAGATTGTTTGATTAACTAACAAATTAGAAAAATAAAAAGTTGTAAACAATGGGAGAGAACAATGGTTCCTCCAGATTTCAGGTTTTGCAGTAACTTCAATTATGTGTTTAATCGAACACTTACATAGACATAAGTGGACTAACCTAATCAATTAATTGTGATAACCAAAGACTAAGTACTCCGGTCAATACATAACGGGAGGTTATCTAGTGGTTACCAATCACAATTACCAACCCTAATCCCATAACAAATATATCCCAATTACTAGAACTCTCGGGAACTGAATGATCAAAGACTAAGGTTAAGCAAATGCAATCGATTACAATTAATCAACTAAATCACAAGTGAAAAGCATCGAATGCTTAGATCACTGAGTCAAACGATTGTCACCAAACACATAAAATCTGTTAACTTACAAAAACCCTCCATCAAGAGGAAACCATACAAAGACTAGCCGCTCATCTTGATTGGTTGATCTTCAAAGGCTTCTTGAACCATCGTTCAAACCCTCCTTCTGCCGTCGAAGATGAAGTTGAGTTGATGTGATATCCTCCCCCCAAACCTCGTAACTATTGTTTTTTTTCTCAAAGTTGCCGTCCACAATCAGGCCCACATATGCGGCCCAATTCTTGTGATGTTGTCGGCCCAAAAGTGTATGCGTACAAAAGAAGTCCCATATGCAGCCCACTATCTTTTGATAGGATTCTAATAATAATATGTTGACTTTTGTGATTGCTGCCTCTCAATATTAATTCTCCAAATCGTGGGCCCTCACTCTTCTCAAGATGATGTCTCACAAAGCCTAAGATGTGCACGTGACTTCCTTTTATGATCTTGACAAATCAATAAAATCCCCTCACAAAAGTCTTGCATGTGCCCAAGAAGTCAACAACCGCCCACTAATGATCGGCCCAACATTTGTCTCCAAGTGAAGATGGCGGCCCAATCCAAGTCTCACGTGATTTTTTTTGGCTGCCCTCATTTTGTCTGAACGGCCCAATCAAAGAAGTCCATAAAAGTCATGAGTATTGTTCTTGTCCTTTTCTGCTGCCAAAGATTGATGATGATCTGTTGTTGTTTGTTGACTTCTCAAAATGGCGGTTGCTCCTCGATGTAATTCGGCCCCTCAAAAGTCAGCCGCTAATGATGATGTTGAATGATGTTATCATTATGTTCCCCCAAGTCAAAACCCTTGTATGCCTTGGTGTGCGTGTGATGTTTGCTTCTTTTCCTTCCTGACGTCCATGTGTCCCTTGGAGTTTTGACCAACAAAACTTTTATTAATTTATTCCTCTTTGCTAACCGTAGCCTACGGTTTGGAGTGTGGGTTACGACACGGAGTTTCTGTTCCTTTCATACCTTTGCACAATTTAGCCATCATACACTTTCATCAATTAATTACCAACCACCCCCTAGACTTTGTGCTTTCGTATTTCTCATGAATCCAAGTCATATTTCGGGCCCGAACACATCCCGAATTATATGATTTCTCTCAATAATCATCCTTGCTTGTTCCTCTTTTCTTCTAAGCACCTTAATTTCTTCGAATTATGCCGATTAACCTGTAACACTACAAAAGCTCGTAGTTACTGTATTCAACGAATATAATCGCATAAACCACATTAAATCGCACAATCTAATACACTTAAGGCTCATGTTTCACACTCTCCATCACATCCCCACACTTAACCTTGATTGTCCTCAAGCAACCATTACAAACATTACTCACCTTATTAACAAATCACCATTAAATCCCATACCGAATCAACAGTTTAAGGTCTCAAGTCATACCCGTCCCATAGACTGACACAATCGAGGCTGACAATCTGACAAATATATAAACTTTAAGACTTGCCCAACTAAAACTAACATGCTTATGATACTACACACATGCCACACGCCCTTCACAATGATCACTCCTCTCGGCTTAATCAAAACTAGCGTGTAATATGCTAGTATATAATTCGCTCAAACCAAATATGCTACTTTGCAATCATAAGCTTATATAGCAATCAGACCTCCACTGTATCAAATAACGTAACACATATCAAAAGGACTTCTGGGTTTTGGGTTATGGGTAAAGGTAAGGAATTATTTTTGTTTTTTTTGTGTTTATTGGCTAACACAACGAATATACCAAACCATGACGACTTTATTCACAATAATTACTAACTTTGGGTTATTTTTCGACCCACTTATTGAACACGAACATAACAATGGCTTTTTTTTTCTTTTTCTTTCTATTCTTCTTCTTTTTTTTTTCTTTTTTCATTTTTTTTTTCAACAAACATCTAACATATAATTGTCATTCATGGTTGGTAATCAAACAGGTCAACAAAGGTATAACAAATGAAAGGTATAAGGCTCAACATGGTTTACTAAGGTGGGTGGATAAACAATAAACAAATAACACAATAGAAGGATCCTAATGCCTTTATCATTTATATGCATACGCTAAACCACAGTCTCAGCATGTATCAAACCACACAAGTTCTAACACAAAGCAACATATGGCTACACTCAACAATTGAACATTTATTGCAATTTAAACTAACAATCTAGTAGGCTCAAATATCTCACCGAACAAAAGGAAATTGGGTTGCCGACACGTAGCATGTGTAATTCCTAAAGCATGTTACCCTTAGTTAGGCATCTCTTCTCAACTATTTTCTATAACTTGTCAGAAATACTCTCATGAAACTTAAAGGGACAACCATGACTAGGGATCTAAGTTAGTTTAATATCAGTAGGAACCCTTTAGCGATTGAAAATTTAGGTTTTCATGTAGTTCAAGCATACTTGAGAAACAAAAATTTTCAAAAATTTTTCAATTTTTTACCAATTTCAACCGATTCAAACATTTAAGATCATCAATATCTTACCAACCCTCTCTCGAGTTACCGCATCCCCACACTTGGGATACATTGTCCCCAATGTATGGTGCAATTTATAATCTAGACTCGAGAGATACCACCCACAAACCATGCACGGCTAATAACTAGACGACTCGACACAAAGAAACCACTCCCAAGACAAAAATTTCACACCACCAAATACACGAAAACAAATAAAACACAAGATAGATAAACACATGCACCTGATCAGAAAACAAGTGAGTGTCTGTGGCTGTGTAACTGTTGCGATCTAACCGGAACATACGCCCCTCATGGATTCTTTGAGATCTCACAACATCCCCACACTTAATTCATTGCATCCGTGGAGATAGAACGTAGAAACCTGTCAAAACACAAACACACCAAAACGAAACCAAAACAAAGTACAAACTCTACATCCTCGGGCTGCCTCCCGAGAGCGCTAAGTTTAAAGGTCTTCAGCCAGACCGTACCTGATATGCGCTATGGTGGTCTCAGTGCACATTTACCCCTTGTATTTCCCATGAATGCACGGTACCTGACATCGTTGATCCAGCGGGGTCTAATTTTTATCAAGATGTCCACTGAAGCACTACAATCCGGCCTCAATCCACACTTTCCTATCGAGTTCCCAACATACACTCGATAGTTAACTCTCCACATGCGTTTCTTTTTACTCAATATCAGCAGATAAGTTGGATTGTTGCACAACCACTTTATGATGATCCGCCCGATGTCCTTCACCGCCACCTTCTTCATCTCTATATGTGCATCCCCACACTTATTTTGTGGAATGTCTTCTTTCACGTCATCACCTTCTACAATTTTCTCCATATCTGACTGTTCCGCAATTGGGGGAATCACCGGTGTGGTATTAACCTCCACAACCTCATCCCTTACTTGAGAAAGAGACATATGTAGAGACACCCATCTATCCCTGGCTTGGCGTTTTTCCATTGGAGTCATTCTTGGCCCATCTTCCTTCACTTCAACCATCAAAAGGTTATACTTCGTAATCCACATCTCCAACTGGTCCTCTCTTGACAAGTCAGGTTTCGCCAATTGCTCTTCAATGTATGCCAGCTCTCTTTGTCTTCTATATTCCATAAGACTTCTAAATTCGGGTGATTGATAGTAACTATCTGACTGGGGTGCACATTCAGACTCACCCTGATCAACTGTATACTGGGTATGATAGGCATCCTGATAGTGAACCGGATGGTCTTCATAAGAAAATTGAGAGTATTCATTATAACAATGGTCATACTCCTCTTGGTAACTCACGCTTTGTACCATCCCCGGATCATAGCTACTCTCATACCATGTCTGCTCATCATAACAATAATTTGTATCTGATTGGTAATCATATGCAACTCGCTGCGAATCAGAATAAGAATAGTATGGGTGGACATCATCATCAGAATAAAAATCCAACTCATCTGCTCTCCTTTGTTCGTCCTCACACATTTTCCGGAACACAGGACAATCGTCACGCGTGTGACATGGACTACCACAACCTCGACATGACCAGTAAGCACTTTCCATAATAAGATCTGCAATAAATCTGCACAGACAAAACTAGTATACCCAAGGTAAAAGCAAACAGTGGAATATGTGACGAATAAAATACTATTTTTGGATTTTTTTTTTTGATTTTTTTTTGAATTTTTTTTTCTATTTTACTAAAATCTTAACACTAAACACTTTGCGCACGCCTCCCCGGCAACGGCGCCATTTTGATGTCTGTCGTTATGGACATGCAAAAACCAACTAAACCAGTAGATAGGGTAAGTCGGATATCGAACCAGAGGAGGATTGTGGAAAGTGTATAATGCTCAGTTTTGATTAACTACTATTAAAAAGTAAAACTCAATTGTTGATTTGATTGTTTGATTAACTAACAAATTACAAAAAATAAGAAGTTGTAAACAATGGGAGAGAACAATGGTTCCTCCAGATTTCAGGTTTTGCAGTAACTTCAATTATGTGTTTAATCGAACCTTACATAGACATAAGTGGACTAACCTAATCAACTAATTGTGATAACCAAAGACTAAGTACTCCGGTCAATACATAACGGGAGGTTATCTAGTGTCACGACCCCCGAACCCATCTAGCCGGAATCGGTGCCGTGAGCAGTCCAGTGGTACCGGTGATTATTTTAAAAACATTGCAGCGGAAATTTCATCAGGACCGTGAGTTAGGAAAAATATCAGAGTTTAGAAACACCGGATTTTATTTAAATAGATGGAATAAATTCCATGTTTTACAAAGGTAGCTTTTAATAAAAACAATATTTCTTAATTTGAAAATAAGCCACTTCTTGAAGTCCTTCAGTGTCGGATCCAATCCTTACTCCAATCTATTGTAATTACCTGAAACGCGTTTTAAAAGATTTTGTCAGCGGGAAATACTGAGTGAATTATTCATTTTACTGAAAATGACATGTTTTATGATTATTCACAGTGTTAAGATCTTTTACGCATGTTTCTGATATCAACCAACTACCCACAGTATTTGTCACTCGACCGGATCTGTGACTGTGGTCATATCACCATTGGCTGCCCCAATGAATGACGTATGTCACATTTAGGTTCGCCCGCCTAATGTGAAGGAAACAATAATAATAATACTGTGCACAATACCCCACATACTGGCTGTAATTTGGTGATTACATCAACTTAATCACTGGTATTATAATCTCGAAAAAATGAATTTGGAGTATTGTAAAACAGTTAATAGCTCACAAACGGTGAGAAAAGTGTTTATAAAAGAAGAATAACTCACTAATCATCATGCAGGATTGAGTTAACAAACTTCTTGATTCTACTTTTCCCGATAATTAAGCATGTACTTTATTATTCTGGATCTTCTGATGATTTAATAGTTTGTTTGATTGTAAGGGTGTAGTTGGGAGTGTTTTTGGTGGTTTAACAGAATAGAATACGTATTGGTGTAAAACCCAAATCAAACCTTAACGGTAGTCATGAGATTTGAACCTTAACGAATTTCACAAAAACCGGGTTAATGATCAATACAGCTTTTACGATAACTCACGAGATCAAATTCTCCCAATAAATGACAAAGTGCAATACTTCAACTCATTTATCGTATTAACGACAAACGACAAAGTATAATACTTCAACTCATTTATCGAATTATCGACAAACGACAAAGTATAATGCTTCAACTCATTTATCGAATTATCGACAAACGACAAAGCATAACCCAATGTGGGCGGCACTTAGACATTCTTTGGATATATTGATTGCTCGGAAAATGAATCGTAATAGCGATCGAGTTATTACCCTGTTATTGCGGCAGAATTTCGAGGTGTGTGTGTGTTAATTGTGATAAACAGAACATAAATCGGTGCCTGAAGCGAATTTCTTCGTCGAACCAACGCACAGAAGCCAGTCCCAACTTCTACTATTTATAGCTGGAATTTAGTCCCCCTCGCGCCACGCGAGGGGTCCCCTTGTTCCTGTCGCGTGGCGCGACAGGTCGCCTTTCACCATAGGGTTGCCACGCTTAGGAGTAGGCTAGCTGAGTCGAAAATTCGGCCAATAGCATTTAGACAACGTTTTTATGAAGATAATCGTCAACTAGGTTTTGCCCCCCTTGAGTTTTAGGGGCCCTGATCCTGATTCCGATTGCTCTGAAACTTTCAGGGTTTGCGCAGAATTTCTTGGGTGTCTCAATTAGGTTTTTCTATTGAATAAAATAATATAATAAATAATAGTTTTGTCGAGGGTTGTTACATCCTCCCCACCTTAATAAAAATCTCGTCCTCGAGATTTGGACTAGGATATTTTCTTGGGTTATGTTTCTTCTTAAGAGAAACAATGTATCGTGGAATGGAATCAAATGATATTTTGAGGGGTATGAATTTTGAGAATAAAAATGATTTATAGAAACAACTGGATTTGAAATGAATTTACTTTGATCAATTAAGGGAGATTCTGAATGGATAAATATTTATTGGTGAATGGGAGTATGGAAAATGATTTGTTAATGATTATCCGAAAATCAATATCGCTTACTTAGATGGTACTGGACAATAGAATTTAGTGTATCGTAATCTGAGTACATAATGGTACCAAGAAAATGACAAATCAAACGAACGACATATGAATAGGGTTTAGCACAGGTTACAGCTCTATTCGGATGCTACAAAGTGTTTGTAATGATTGAAAGAATTCAATAATGATGACCGAATAAATTCACCGTTTTTGAAATTGTGAGTTTCAAGGAAGCGAATCTAGATATTTCAAAAGATGAAATGTTCAAACGAATGAGATGAAATGGTATAGTTTTTCAAGGTGATTAGGTTCAAGCCAAAAGATATATGATCTATAGATTCTTAGAATGAATGTGAAGAACTTTTTGGAATTAGTAAAATTCTTTGTCAGAAGAAAACTTACCTTGATTGGTACCTAAGGAAGATTTAAGATTGACCGGTTCAAAATGAAATGAAAACATGAAAATGTTTTGTCAGATATCGAATTATGCTATGAGAAAATCAATGTGCTGCGATGGGTGATTTGTAAGAATACATGAAAAGACAATGAAGTTAGAGTATTTTTGTCCTAATACACAATTGTATTCAGATGATTTTAATCAAAATGTTTGATTTAAAGATTGATGATATTTTGATTTACTAAATACCTTTTCCTTTTATGTTATCATAAAGTAGAATAAATAAATATAGATAGGTTTAAAATATCAAAACCCATAATAATTTTGATAAAATAATGATATATGTTTTATAAATAGATTTACCCAATATCGTAGAACTCATGATTATTATTTTAAAAATCAAGTATGTTTAACTATAAGATTAGGGTATTTTAAATTTATAAAAGTAGAATAATAAATGTTTATTTTAATATCGAGTATATTTAAATATTGGGTTGCGTAAATGACATTTGATATTTTAATATGTATATATTATAAAAGAATATTTCTATAAGTATTTAATAGTTGTGAAATATGAATTAAGATGATCATTTATTTATAATATGTTTTGTTCGTGAATGCTTAGACAATTATTTAGATAATTTTGTTCGTCCCTTTAATTATTTTTATGGAAATATATTTTCTCTTTACAGTACGAAGTATATATATATATTTCTATATATAATATAAAAATATTTTTACATGTAATTGAAATTTACTAACTAAGTATGATGACTTAATTTATATATAGTAAATAGTTATTATCATGGTTGGATATTGGTTAGTGCTGCCTTGTTTAAGCATAGGTGATCAGTCCATGCCTAACTAAGGCTAGGCTATCCAATACCCGTCTTTGACAATAACCTAGTATTTTAAAATAATACTAACACTATCACTATTAATATTATTACTAATAATAAAATTAATATGAATTACCAATAATAAATAACTAAATAAAACTAAAATGAGAGTATACCTCAAACATAATTTTATATGTAAAATATAAATTCTGCACCTCAATGGTTTTAACAAGAATTTAAAATATAGTAATACTATATTATAAATTAGGTAATTACTTATGTAAGTTTCCATATAAAATAAATAAAATTTATATTTTAAATTTATATAATGTTTTTCGATCAATGATGATAATAAGTATCACGAAAGGCTCGATTGATGCTGTAAGAACTATTTAAGAGATACACGGAAATAGGACATGAAATGGGGTATCCTTATCTTAGCACATAATTGTGTTAAGATTGTTTGTATAGAATAAATCAACAAAGCGGATTCAAAATAAGTAAATAACTAAATAATTAATCCGAGATTAGCGCAAGCTTCAGATTTTGTGAAAACGTCACCACAAGGTGATCGTGATTTAAAGAAAATGATTTAATGAAGTTGAAGACCAACAAGCATGTTATAGTTCAAGAAAATTGAAGTGCTTGTTGGGATTATTTTGAATATGATGGTTGCAATTCATCATATGGGACTTTGAATGGAATATGTATTGCGAGCAAGTTAACTGATATTGAATAAACCGAGTTTGAATAAGAAAGTTCGACATGATCACAACAAAACCATGTATACCTTTCAAAAGAAACTCGAGTTTTTCGAGAAACTCATTGCTTCGATATTAGAGAGTCATTGCTTTGTAAAAACGCGGTTTACAATGCAAAAATCAAGTATAGTGAAATGATATTTGAGCTTTTGATAAAACAACAAATTGGAATGTTGCCCTCCTATGGTTTTCATAACTCAAATGAATCATCCGAGCCCTTCTTATTCATGCTCACCTACCACCCACCCTTTGGGTGGAAGCTCTTCACACTGCAGCCTATTTGCATAACATTTTGCCCACTAAACGACTAAACTTTAACACCCCTACCTATGCCTTGTATTGGTGCCATCCCACTTATGACCACTTACGTGTCTTTGGGTGTGCATGTTACCCTAACATGTCAGCCACCCAACCTCACAAATTACACACCCGATCGATTAGATGCATTTTTCTTGGTTACCCCGAAAACTTTCGTGGCTACCGTTGCTTAGATCCCACAACCGGCCGGGTACATGTCTCTCGCCATGTGGATTTCGATGAGTCCACATTCCCTTTCGCCCACCCGATGCCATCCACTACCTACGACTTCCTAACAACCGATTGATGTCTGTCGTTATGGACATGCAAAAACCAACTAAACCAGTAGATAGGGTAAGTCGGATATCGAACCAGAGGAGGATTGTGGAAAGTGTATAATGCTCAGTTTTGATTAACTACTATTAAAAAGTAAAACTCAATTGTTGATTTGATTGTTTGATTAACTAACAAATTACAAAAATAAAAAGTTGTAAACAATGGGAGAGAACAATGGTTCCTCCAGATTTCAGGTTTTGCAGTAACTTCAATTATGTGTTTAATCGAACACTTACATAGACATAAGTGGACTAACCTAATCAATTAATTGTGATAACCAAAGACTAAGTACTCCGGTCAATACATAACGGGAGGTTATCTAGTGGTTACCAATCACAATTACCAACCCTAATCCCATAACAAATATATCCCAATTACTAGAACTCTCGGGAACTGAATGATCAAAGACTAAGGTTAAGCAAATGCAATCGATTACAATTAATCAACTAAATCACAAGTGAAAAGCATCGAATGCTTAGATCACTGAGTCAAACGATTGTCACCAAACACATAAAATCTGTTAACTTACAAAAACCCTCCATCAAGAGGAAACCATACAAAGACTAGCCGCTCATCTTGATTGGTTGATCTTCAAAGGCTTCTTGAACCATCGTTCAAACCCTCCTTCTGCTGTCGAAGATGAAGTTGAGTTGATGTGATATCCTCCCCCCAAACCTCGTAACTATTGTTTTTTTTTCTCAAAGTTGCCGTCCACAATCAGGCCCACATATGCGGCCCAATTCTTGTGATGTTGTCGGCCCAAAAGTGTATGCGTACAAAAGAAGTCCCATATGCAGCCCACTATCTTTTGATAGGATTCTAATAATAATATGTTGACTTTTGTGATTGCTGCCTCTCAATATTAATTCTCCAAATCGTGGGCCCTCACTCTTCTCAAGATGATGTCTCACAAAGCCTAAGATGTGCACGTGACTTCCTTTTATGATCTTGACAAATCAATAAAATCCCCTCACAAAAGTCTTGCATGTGCCCAAGAAGTCAACAACCGCCCACTAATGATCGGCCCAACATTTGTCTCCAAGTGAAGATGGCGGCCCAATCCAAGTCTCACGTGATTTTTTTTGGCTGCCCTCATTTTGTCTGAACGGCCCAATCAAAGAAGTCCATAAAAGTCATGAGTATTGTTCTTGTCCTTTTCTGCTGCCAAAGATTGATGATGATCTGTTGTTGTTTGTTGACTTCTCAAAATGGCGGTTGCTCCTTGATGTAATTCGGCCCCTCAAAAGTCAGCCGCTAATGATGATGTTGAATGATGTTATCATTATGTTCCCCCAAGTCAAAACCCTTGTATGCCTTGGTGTGCGTGTGATGTTTGCTTCTTTTCCTTCCTGACGTCCATGTGTCCCTTGGAGTTTTGACCAACAAAACTTTTATTAATTTATTCCTCTTTGCTAACCGTAGCCTACGGTTTGGAGTGTGGGTTACGACACGGAGTTTCTGTTCCTTTCATACCTTTGCACAATTTAGCCATCATACACTTTCATCAATTAATTACCAACCACCCCCTAGACTTTGTGCTTTCGTATTTCTCATGAATCCAAGTCATATTTCGGGCCCGAACACATCCCGAATTATATGATTTCTCTCAATAATCATCCTTGCTTGTTCCTCTTTTCTTCTAAGCACCTTAATTTCTTCGAATTATGCCGATTAACCTGTAACACTACAAAAGCTCGTAGTTACTGTATTCAACGAATATAATCGCATAAACCACATTAAATCGCACAATCTAATACACTTAAGGCTCATGTTTCACACTCTCCATCACCGATGACCACTTGCCTCCCACCTCATTCCAATTTCCTCCTACATCCAACCCCACACAGCCTATACCATCACCCCCTTCCCCAGCACCCACCCCTACCCCATCCGTCCCACATTTGCTCAACCCGACCCCAACACCACAGCCCCCACCGCCTCCACAGCCATCTCCTCACCCACACCCCCTGACCGAACCCACACCACCAGCCCCACCACCACCTCCTCACTCACACCCCCTGACCGAACCCACACCACCAGCCCCTATTTCTTCGTCCACCAACAACACTCACACTATGACCACCCGGGGTAAAGTCGGGATCTCTAAACCTAATCCTAAATATAACCTTCACACAACTACCACTCACATATCACCCATTCCCATATCATACCCCCGAGCTATGGCCGACCCAAATTGGCAACAGGCAATGGTCAACGAATATAGTGCATTAATGGATAACGGTACGTGGGAGTTGGTTCCCCGCCCGGACACTCATCCGGTAATTCGTTGTATGTGGTTATTCCGGCATAAGTTTAAACCGGATGGGAGTTTAGACAGATATAAGGCCCGACTAGTTGTTAATGGGAAATCTCAAACGGTCGGGATCGATTGTGATGATACATTTAGCCCGGTTGTTAAGCCGGCTACTATACGCACGGTCTTGTCTCTCGCTTTGTCACGTGGATGGCCAGTTCATCAATTAGATGTTAAAAATGCATTTCTACATGGGGACTTACAAGAAACTGTTTTCATGCATCAACCTCCGGGTTTTGTGGACCGGGTAAACCCAAACTATGTATGTCGCCTTCGGAAATCATTATACGGGCTCAAGCAAGCACCACAGGCGTGGTTTACCCGTTTCTCCACGTTTATCACGTCGCATGGATTTCAAGGGAGCTTATGTGATACGTCACTCTTTATTTATCGGCGAGGTCTTAATACAGTGCATTTACTTTTGTACGTTGATGATATTATTTTAACTGCTTCGTCCGCAGATTTTCTTCAGCTTCTTATTCAGCGTCTATCATCCGAATTCGCTATGACATATATGGGACATCTACATCATTTTCTTGGTGTCACCGTTCAACGTGATGCTCATGGAATGTTTCTCCATCAGTCACAATATGCACGCGATATCTTACACCGTGCCAACATGACATCGTGCAAACCTTGTGAAACCCCGGTTGATACTTCTTCTAAGTTAAGTACCACGAAGGGTGATTTGCTGCCCGATGGCACCTTATACCGCAGCCTCGCAGGTGCGTTACAGTACCTTACGTTTACACAGCCAGATATCTCTTATGCGGTACAACAGGTATGCCTTTTCATGCATGCTCCACGGAAGCCTCATTTTGCTTTCATGAAGCGGATTATTCGCTACATTCAAGGTACTATTAATTATGATTTACGCTTAACGGTATCTCCGGCCACCACCCTCACGGCTTACTTGGACGCTGATTGGGGTGGATGTCCGGATTCTCGACGTTCGACTTCGGGCTATTGTGTTTATCTTGGTGATAATCCCGTTTCATGGTCTTCGAAAAGGCAACCTACAGTCTCTCGTTCTAGTGCTGAGGCAGAATACCGGGGAGTCGCTAATGCGGTTGCTGAAACGAGTTGGTTACGCAACCTTTTACTTGAGTTACATGTTCCTCTTCGCCGTGCAACAATTGTGTATTGTGATAATGTATCCGCAGTTTATCTCTCAGAGAACCCAGTTCAACATCAACGGATGAAACATGTGGAAATCGATCTTTATTTTGTTCGTGAAAAGGTTCGTCTTGGTCATATTCGGGTCCTCCATGTCCCTGCCGCCTATCAATATGCAGATATCTTCACCAAGGGCCTCTCCAGACAGTTGTTTCACAGTTTTCGTTCCAGTTTGTCCGTGTGTCGAAACCCCCGTTCAAACTGAGGGGGAGTATTAGCGGACCATATTATTATATGTTTAGAAACGATTGTATCTCCATATTTAGAGGGAATTAGTTAGCCTTGTAATCCCTATATATATATCGTATTGTATTATTGTGTTAATCAATGAAAGAGACACCGTAAATACTTTTACATTGTGCTTTTTTTTTTTGCTTCATATTGTGTTTTTTTTTTCTAGATATAGTGTTTTTTATACTGTGCATTGTGTTTCTTTTTTTGTCCTTTGTGTTTTTTGGTCTGTTCATTGTGTTTTTTATCTTGTTCATTGTTTTTTTATTGTTGATTGTGTTTTTTGGTCTGAATATAGTTTTTTTAGTACTGTGCGTTGTGTTTTTTTGTCTGTTGTGTTTTTGGTTTGTTTATTATGTCATTTTGGTCTGTTCATTGAGCTTTTGTTCTCCTTCATTGTGTTTTTTTAGTTCTAATCATTATGTTTATCTAGTTCTGGTCATTGTGTTGTTTTCTGCATTAATAGAACACTCACTTAAAATGTCATTTTTCTGATTTTTATATAGCAACATCATACTCATTGGAAAGATAAAAAACGCTCGATTTTATGATGTGTTTTTTTTTAAATTAATGTGCGAAAAAAGCTATGGATGTTTTAAAAACTGTGTGGGGGGGGGGGATTATGCATAGGGTTGTCCAAACTGCTCGACGATCAAAAATTGCTCGAAAAATGCCCAAAAAATGCTCGTTCGATTCCCACTCAGTTTGTAAATGAGCCGTTCGGCTCGGTTCGATTTGAAAACGATTCAAGCATGAGCAAAGGTCCGCTCGCTCGTTGATCGCTCGGTTTCGCTCGAATTATTTTTATTAAATAATTAATGTATATTATAGATTTTAAAGATTTATATATATTTATATATAGTTATATAGATAAGTAGCTCAAGAAAAATTAAAAGCCCAAGAAACATACTTAGCCCAATTCAATAGTAAAACCTAACCCCAATTCCTAAAAATTCAAATAAGCAGCTCAAAAAAAAAAAAAAAAACCTTTTGTTGGCGCTGCTCAACTCATACGGTCATACCAAATTCAGATTCCGACCAACAACTTCACTTTCCGAACCACTGCATCAGCCGGCTACTTATCTCTCCGGCCAACAACTTCACTTTACGCATTTGAGATTGCAATCCCACAGGCTATAGGGCTTACAACGGTCACTTATCTCGCCGGGTGCATCAACGGTCATACCTCGTCGGCTGCATCAACGGCTCACAACAGCTGGATCAACGATCAGAATAAAGTAGTTCAAGAAACTTCTGTTAGATTTTATCGTGTAACTTCTGTTTGATTTTATCAGAATAAAGTAGTTTAAGAAACTTTTTGATGAAATGTCTGAGGTAATTCATGAAACTGTTTGATGAGAATAAAGTAGTTTGAGAAAGTAGTTTATCAAGTAACTCATGAAACTGTCTGATGAAATGTCTGAGATAATTTATATTTATTGGAACTTTAGGTATTGTTTAAGAAAAATGAAAGTTGTTCTTTGATGAAAGATAGTGTTTAATAAAAACAGAACAATATTACAAGAACATATACAAATAACAGGGGCCGCCTGCTCATGTTACAAAGAACATATACAAATTCTGTTTGCATAAAAAGTTTATTAAGAATTGTGTTTTTTTTTTGTAGAATGTCTTCTTACATAGAATCAAACAAGAATCTGGCTGCTCATTTGTATTTTGTTTTTTTAATGTATAGCAAGCTGCAAGAGATGAAGAAAAATTGGAAATTAAGGTGTTGACTCCAGACGGGTCTGATAATAAATGAAAGGTATTTTTATAATTAACAAACCATAAAAATTGTTATGTAATGTGTAGAACTTAATGGCTTTGTTTAATGCTTGTGTTAATAGGTTATATATGTTGATTTGAAGTGGAATTTTGTGGATGGAGATGATCAAGCTTAAAGAAGAAGTTTATGGCTTTTGAACTAAATGACAATTTGTATTTGACACTTTATTTTGTGCTTCAGATTTGATATTGTTAAGAACTTTTTTAGGATCATGATTTTAGTTATATATTGCTTTTGTTAGTAAGGTGTTGGACATGTTTTAATTAAGTTAGGATTTTTTTTTTGTTGAATGCAGCCTTGTAATAGTCTTGATTTTAGTTTTTTTTTTTATGTTGCTGCACATGTTTTAATGAAAGTGCTGAGAAAAACCGAGCGAAACCAAGCGAAAATGATTCGTTCGATTAAAATTCGAATCGAGCACAAGCATCACTTTTGTGCTCGGTTTTGCAAAATCGACCCGATCCGGTCGGTTGTAATTCAATCCGAGCACGAGCAGACCCTCGCTCGGATCGGATCGGCTCATGAACACCCCTAATTATGCATGTGTCATGCACATGAGGAGTGGCTTTCTACCCTTTCTAGAATTTTGCCCCTTTTTAACATATCACCACCCTTACTATATATTATTTAATTTGATTTCATTGTTAGTACGCAAGTGCTAACAAGATAGATAAACTGCAATTTTCATCCCTAATATCCACCTTTATCACTTTTAATGCCTAACGTGAGGGGTCAGTTTGTCCTTTCATCCTCAATGTTGTCTTCAAAAATCCACCTCAATGAAACCCTACTCAACGTACCTCATCTTCCATCCCCTCTCTGATCACATTCACCTTTAGGTTCTATCCAAGTTGTCATCGGAAACGCTAACGCAGGTGCTAACCTATGGTTGCTTATAAACCTTAGTTGAACGATCCTTGTTAATCACACCCTGATTTATTTACTCTTAAGCCCCATCTTAGCCGAACAAGCAATTTTTCACCCTATCAACAGCAATGGCTTACATCACCGTCAACCACCATCACCTAAAACCATCACCACCAGCTACAAACACCGCCTATATACCAAATTGATTGTACAACCTAAATTCCCAATCCCTACTACCTCAAGAAACGCCATTGGACTACTGCTTCATTGACCTGATGTGAACCATTTCTGAACCACCAAGCCACTGTCAAACCACCAAATTACTATTGCAGCTTCCCCTCTCATTTGAAAACTACTTGTAATTCAATGCTTTCACCGTTTGTGTTTTCATATCTTTTGGGTTTTTTATATTACTCATGAAATTACTATGTCTTTTATGTTTGTGAATGCTTTTACTACTTTGAGAAGCAAATTACTTAGAATGATTTGAGTTAGATTTTATTTTAAATTATTTCGAGTTCTATTCTTATAGTTTAAACAAATTTGGTGTTTTGATTTCCTCATCTTCTTGATTGTTGAGTGAGATGTGGACAAAAGTTGCATGTTGCTGGTGTGTATAAAGGTGTGTGTTGCAGGTGAAGAACACAAATTGAAAAGAGGATGGGTAATGAAGTAAAATGGTCGGTAAGAAGGTGACTGCTTCAACTTGGTAGCCGATGAACTCTTGGTCGTTGGTGAGGTGGGTGTGCTTCAACTTGTTCAGTGTTAGGAAGAAGACAAAGGTGGGCTATTAAAATGACGAAATTGCTGCTCATATGAGGAAAGAGTTAACAGAGAAGTTAACAGGCTTAAGGTTTAGGAGTGGAACATGTTAGATTTTGAAATGTCAGGTACCAAGAGTGTTGAAGATAAATGAAACAGATGTTTGGACCAAACCTCATGGACAAAAAACTACAGTTTACTCTACTAAAGAGTATATGGAAACTGCACACACATAAAAATAAATAACACAAAGTAAAATTTCTCGGTTATATGTAATGACAACACCTGTAGATTCTACAAAATTAATGCTGAGATAACTTTATTTAAGTTTTAAACAACATAACACGCTGAATTGAAAAGCATAAACAATATATCACACACAAATTCACCCAATTATTTTAGGGATTAACCATGAAATGTTTTGAAGTTGTAGGGCTTTAGGTTGCTTAAAAGGAACCTTTCTTGGCAAATCTTATAGTTTTGAAGCAATGGCGTCAGTTCTATTAGTTTTTAAGGAAAGTTGTAAAGGCAACCAATCATCATCCTCACTGAAAGATTCTGAAAGACATCTAGCCACCATTTCTTCACTAACTCCCTCTAGTGTTGATGGTACCCACTATGAGCATGAACATAAACTAAAAGTTATAAACCCACGTTACGTTTAACATTATCAAGTTTGATCAAAAGGCACTAGTTTCTACCTTAGGTTTCTTATCTTTGTCGATCAACATAGCTCTAGATCCCTGCTAAAAGAACAAATTATTTTAGGCATATAAGTGGTATTGGTCAGTGAACAATCGAAAAGTTTGTGTAAAGCATGAGGACACCTCATAGAAGTTATTGCTAAAAGTTCTACGTAGAACATGAGAAATAGCAATGTATTCAGCCTCAAGACATTGCTCGATATTTCTAGATCGACCTTCTCTAATCTGTCACATGATTAAGGCACATTTTAAAATTTTTTAGGAATTATTTATTAATTTGTTTTTTTAATACAAGCATATACCATTCTCAAGCAAATCTTAAGACCCAGTGGATTAGCGGATTTCATTGATTTGATAGCGTCATGGACCCATTTCTCTTGAACTTGTGTAGCCAAGTGTTCCTGAGATTAAATTCATAATGCGTATGCTAGTATATCATATCATGGGATAAGATCAAATAACAAGTTTATTTTGCCTAAGTAGGATGAGAATGAATCTTAACCATTCATTTTTCAAATCAATGGTTAAGATGAAAGTGTAGGAGAAAGGAGGAGTATAATGGTATCTTGGGAAAATCATATTTATGGACTTTCTCTCTCCACATGCAAGCCACATTATATTCCACCCCCATTTTTTAAACGTTCATAACTTTTTTATACGACATTATTTTTTCATAAAAAATTCACCGTAAAATCGAGCGTCTTTTTATCTTTAATTCGAGTACCATATTCCTATATAAGATATGAAGACTAAAAAACCCACTAAAATGTGTTGTATTTCTATTTTGTATAACATTTTTATACTGGATTTTTGTGCTAAATTTTTTGTGCTGAATTTTTTTGTCTTAAATTTTTTCTCAATTTTTTGTGCTGGATTTTTTTCTACTACATTTTTTTGCTGAATTTTTTCGTACTATATTTTTTTGTACTAGATTTTTTTTGTGCTATATTTTTTGTACTACATTTTTTGTGCTAGATTTTTTTGTATTAGATTTTTTGTGCTAGATTTTTTTTGCACTAGATATTTTTGTTGTATTTTTAAAACACAAAAGAGATGCCACATGTCATTTTCACTCCTATTTATAAGGACCAAAATGCCCTTCATTCTTACTTATTAGGAGTGACACATGTCATCATCACAATACTTCTTAGCCTACTTAGGCAAAATCCACTTTTTAGTGGATCATTCCCCATCATATCATAACACATACAATACAACTATATGCAAGGTTGTATAGCTTACCAACGAGGATAATATTTCTTCACATGATTTGCCATTGAAGCATTGGTTAATCATGTCAAGCCTGGTCATATAATTAAATCAAAGACAAAAAAAAGAGAAAGTTAACAAGGTTATAAGGTTATATGTCGCATTGTTTCATGGGTCCAAGGGTAAAGATGTCAAAATAAACAGATAACAATGTTTCATGCCCGTACACAACACTTCAAGGTTTGCTTACACTTTGTTCGTAAAAAAGGTCGCACATAAAGAATTGCAAGTTCAATCTATCTTTATTAATTATCAAACTTACTAATATCTTCACCAAACAGTTACTCAATCCATGGTTTTCCTTTCTACTTTCTTTTATCTTGTGGGGACTTAACAAACATAGAATAGGTTCAATATTATATATGGGTCATGTATCCCGTTAGGGTTAAGTTTAACATAACTTAGTCCTCGAGCGAGTCTATTCTATAAGTATATATGTGTCCTTTGTATGTATATTATCAATTATCAGTATACAAAAGAAATATAACATTGTAATAGGAGGGAGTATTTTGTACCTAAGATATATACTATCGGGCTTGACGTTTACTTCTTGTGCAAACTTGTTAATAATCATGGACAATGTAGCTACACTTGGTGAACCCAACGAAGCAACCATCTTTTCAAGGGCATTCTCCAAAGACTTTAGATTCTACAAGCATATGTAACAACCGTTGCTAATCATAAACATACTTGAGTGCATTGAATCTTGTGGAAAAAATGTGTATAATTCGAATTGATGCAAGTACCTTGGATGGGACAAAATGAGTTCCAAGGCCACATGCAAGCATCTCGGCTCCATTTAATCGAGCACCAGTCAATCCCACATATTCTCCTACAGTTAGTTCATGATCGTTAAGTTGAATTTACTAAATAAAGAAAATCTCGTAACCATATTTATGGATAAAACAATAATAATGTCAATGGAAAACTAATCAAAATACAACAAGGATAATTACAAAGAAAAGTTATTCAAATCATGTCTCATAAAGCATACTTGTATATTATATCTAATACAACATACCCAAAAATCCTGGAAGTCGTGACAAAAAATAAGATGCACCAACATCAGGAAATAGTCCAATCAACACTTCAGGCATTGCGAAACTCTACGCTAATGTCGAATAGCTTGTTAATTAGGCAATGAAATTGCATACCATATAATCTTTTGTTGTCAAAGATGAAGATAAAAAAAGATGTATTTACCGTATTCTCAGTGACGATTCTAAATGTCGAATGTATTGATATTCCAACGCCTCCTCCCATAACACTTCCATCTAGAAGTACAAGCAACGGCTTCTTATACGTTGCGAGAAAGTAATCCAAATAAAACTCTTTCCTATAATAGCTGGCCGCAAAACTCCAATGTCCAAGATTTACAAATGTATAAGCAGACGTCAGATCACCCCCACAACAAAATACTTTCCCATTTGCCTGTAGTAAACCAAAACATGTTTTTATTGTATTAACTATTAACTATAACCATGTTTTTATTATGTTAACTATTATTATTATTATTATTATTATTATTATTATTATTATTATTATTATTATTATTATTATTATTATTATTATTATTATTATTATTATTGTTATTATATACTAAACTAGAACTATGATGAATGTAGATTAACTTTTTTAAGTTATTTTTTCTAATAATATTTGATTATTTTTCAAATAATAGATAAAAAAAGTTATTTAAAATTAAACGGGTCAAATATAATTGATTTCCTAAAACTATGATGAATAGTAAATTTATTTTTTAAGTATTGTTTTTTTTTCTAATAATATTTTTTCCAAATAACTTTATTTTATGTTTCAATTTAAGCTTTATTTAGAATTAACGATCGTATTTATTTTTATGGATATAAAAAATAAGTGCAAGTATCTACTTAGATATATCTCTTTCAGTTGTTATATCAAGTGTTAGTATGGTACCAATACTGTAATAAATCGAACCAATACAAACTGGATGTCCACCACGACGCGCAAGAAATCCCACTCGTTAATATTCAAATCAAGTCTGATGAATAATGCTCAAATCCATTGATCAAGTGCCACCTTAGCTTCTTTTGGACCCATCTTAACTATTTTTTACATA
Source organism: Helianthus annuus (assembly GCF_002127325.2). Taxonomy (NCBI): domain Eukaryota; kingdom Viridiplantae; phylum Streptophyta; class Magnoliopsida; order Asterales; family Asteraceae; genus Helianthus; species Helianthus annuus. The sequence continues at coordinate 156,802,333 of NC_035442.2, forward strand.
ATTTTCTAATAATATTTCATTTATCATTTTATTTTTATTTTCCTGTAATAACTTTTGCTTGTTAAAATTTTTAAAAACTCTAAAATACTTACATTTTTTTTCCAGATATTTAAATATAATTTTTTAAAAAAAAAGAGTTGTATTCAATATAAAATGTTTCTTGATTTGGTAAACGACTAACGCACGTGCTTTGATCGCTAACTTTGGTAGAATATAACTACGCACATCGACTAGCCGACGACAATGAAAAGTAGATATATATATTTTTTTATTTTGTCAAACGTTTTTATTTGAAAATGAAATTGTATTCAAAATAAAAATATTTTTTAGTACCATAAATGATTTTCGCGTGAGCTTTGGTCGGTAACATCGGTTGAGCACATCGTCATACCGATGAGGATGAAGAATAGATTTGTTTTGTATATTACCTTTAGGGGCCAGTGTTTAAATGGATTTTATGAAAGGAAGAAACAAAAAGATCTGAAACAGAAAGCGAAATTTAAGTGGGCGAAATTAGGGGATGAGAATTCTAATTTTTTTCACAGGATTATAAATTGCAGGAAAGCTAGAAATCGTATCAGCTCTATGTTGGTTAACGGTATTATGGTAACGGACCCGAAGATAATTAAGGAGGAAGTTAAAGCAAGATTTATGGCCAGATTCTCGGAACCAATCAAAATCAGGCCTTCCATAGATGGTAGAGGTTTTAAAAAGATTTCAAAGAACAGGTGAAGGCGTTAACCGATCGGTTTACGATAGAAGAAATAAAGAAGGCAGTATGGGAGTGTGGAAGTGATAGGGCTCCGGGTCTTGACGGGTTCACTTTTAAGTTCATAAAAAAATTCTGGGATCAACTTGAAGAAAAAATCGGTGGTGTCTTAAGTGAGTTTTTTGAGAAAGCATTCATTGAACGTGAATGTAATGCATCGTTTATTGCACTAATTCCTAAAGTAAGAGATCCAATGTCAGTTGAGGAGTTTAGGCCAATATCATTGATCGGTGCGATATACAAAATCATTGCTAAAGTCTTATCAATTAGACTTAAAAAGGTAATACCTAGCATTGTGGCCCCGGTTCAAACGGCGTTCGTAGAAGGAAGATCTATTTTTGATGGACCACTTATAACCAGCGAAATCATGTCGTGGGCCAAGAAAAGTAAGAAGAAGATGTTTATCTTCAAAGTAGATTTTGAGAAAGCATATGATTCGATAAATTGGAAATTTCTTTTATCAAACTTGAAGGCTATGGGTTTCCCAAGTCGGTGGACGAAATGGGTTGGAGCATGTTTGAAATCAAGTTGGGCATCGGTTCTTGTAAGTGGGTCACCTACGTCAGGATTTAATTTAAAGCGGGGGCTGCGACAAGGCGATCCGTTATCACCGTTCTTATTTATACTTGCAATGGAGGCGCTAGATGTAATCATGAAAAGGGCGGTCAACAGAGACGTATTCAAAGGCATTAATACACCAAATGAAGGCCCGTGCATCACACACTTATGCTATGCAGACGACGTGATATTCATGGGGGAATGGTCTGAAATAAATATACTAAACCTTAACCGTATATTAAGATGTTTCTCATTGTCTTCAGGATTAAAAGTTAATTCGAACAAATCAAGCCTGTACGGAATAGGAGTGGAAGATGAAGAGATTGAGAGAATGGCAGGGAGGCTAAATTGCAAGACGGGAACAATGCTGTTCAAATTCCTCGGCCTAACGATTGGTGCGGATATGAAAAAAGAAAAGTATTGGAAGGTGGTATTGGATAAAGTCAACAGCAGGTTATCGGCTTGGAAAGAAAACTGCCTATCGTTTGCTGGAAGGATGGTCTTAGGAAAGGCAGTGATGGGGGCCATTCCGAATTATTTCTTCTCGATGTATCTGGCACCAAAAAAGGTAATAAAAGCTATAGACAAGATACGTAGGGACTTCATATGGGGCAGGAAAGCTGGTAAATACAAGATACGTTGGATAGCGTGGGTAAAATTGATTAGATCGAGACAAAAAGGCGGATTTGGGTTAGGAGACTTGCGAAGCACAAATATTGCTTTAATGCTAAAGTGGTGGTGGAAATATAAAACGAGACCAGAGGAGCTGTGGGCGAAAGTAATAAAAGCAATCCATGAGAATAACAGATGTTATAGTATTATTCCGATTAATAACAAAATTGCATGTACATGGAAGGATATCGTGGCTACAGGAAAAGAAGTACAAAGACTCGGAGTATCGGTTTCAGAAGAGATAACAGCGGAAGTCGGTAGAGGGAATACTGTGAGATTTTGGTGCGATAACTGGTGTGATGGCTCGATCTTCAAAGAAAGAATGCCAGAGCTGTTCAAGATTGCGAAAAACAAGCAAGCAAAAGTGGAGGAATGTGTCACGAAGCTGGAGAATGAGAACCAGTGGAGCCTAGAATGGGTAAGACCGCCAAGTTCAGATGTGGAATGGGCACAATGGACAGTCTTATTACAGCATCTCAACAAGGTAAAGTTTAAAACAGGAAACGATAAGTGGAAGTGGAAATCGAGAGACAAATGAGAGTTCACAGTTACGGAGATTAGAAACCTTATATCAAAACAGAATAGTGACGGATCGCACGAGGAGTGGAGATATTGGAATAAGTGGATACCGCCGAAAGTAAACTACTTCACGTGGAGAGCATCGATGGAGAGGATCCCGGTGAAGACGGAGCTGATAAAACGAAGGATTCCTATCAACAGTATTATATGCTCAAGATGTAATGCAATGGAGGAAACAACTGATCATATGATTTGCGGCTGCAGTGGATCAAAAGTTGTATGGAGAAATATAATGGTTTGGCTAAAGTTCCCATCATCAACTGACTTTCAAGAAAGTAGGGATATATTAGAGTATGTGAATGATCTTCCAGGTTTAAAGGAGTGGAAAAAAGTGATAAGTGCAATATTTCAAACTACTATGTGGAACATATGGAAGGCTCGCAATGAAAAAGAATTCGAAGGTAACAATAGGTCCGAACACAACATAGTCGAATCAATAATGGCAGACAGTTTTATTTGGTTAAAAAGTAGATCGAAGTTTCATGATATAGTGTGGGAAAGATGGGTAGATTTTAATATACGTGATGTAGTAAAATAGTGGTGTAGTAGCTGGGTGGATTATGTTGGATTTGTTTTGTTTTGTTTGTTTTTGTACTGTACTATTGGGTTTTTACAGCATATGCTGGCCCTGTTCTATGAATCATAGAATCTGACCGTTAAAAAAAAAAGTTTAAATGGATTTATATTAAAAAAAAATATTTCTTTGCCTTAAATTGCTTTCACACTTGTTTAGATCAGTAATTTTGGCGGAATACAACTATGCATTTCCACTACCCGATGGACGATAAAGACTAGTATTTAATTCTTTTTTGTATTTTACGCACTTTGGCTACAATGATTACGATGAAGGCCATATATTTACTTTTTCATTTATGTATTTTATGTATACGTTTACTAGACAACTTTTGTATAATTAAATATAATATTTGAGAAGTTTGAAAAATATTGTGGAGATGAGTACTCAATCTAAATTAATTCAAAAGGATAAACAAATAATTTTCTTATTGATTCAATTAATTGATAACCTTCCATAACTGCCACCCTTTATTATAGGAAATACGAGTTAAGAATAAATCTATAAATTTGTGTCATCTCGTTCATCAATTATTAATTATGAACATCGTAGAATGAAAATTTATAGAGTGTTATATAGTGATGGATGCAGAATGAAGGTTTTATATAACACTACAAATCTCTATTAAACACTACGAATAACATATAACACAATATAACCCTTTTATAAATATATATAACACTACAACATTATATATAACACTACAACATTATATATAACACTGCAACCACCATTCAAAACTGTATAGTGTTATATATTTTTATTTAGTGTGACATAGTGTTATATGGTATTATATAGTGTTTTTGGTGTTATATAGTGTTATATGATGGATGTATAGTGTTATATGGTGTTATATGGTGTTATATAGTGTTATTTAGAGTTATATAGTGTTATATAATATTATACAGTGTTAGGGGAATGTTCATTTGAGAAAAATTTAATGTGAGAAGAAAAAGAAGAAATAACATATTAGTAAAATACTATTTCATTTATAACTCATATTATTAGTTTTTCTCTCTTTAATTAGTTAGTCAACTAATCATTAATTATCCTACATATAATCTACAAAACCTACACATATCAAAATTTTCCTACATATACCCTACACATTATAGAATTTTATCCTACACATCTCGAAATATATCCTGCACAACTCGTAAATTATCCTACACAACTAGTAATTTATTCTAGACTTTAAATTAAGTTGTTTTTTTAATTTGGAAAAAAGTATATATTTTGAAAAGGAGTTAGAAATTTAATTTAGTTAGTTATTAAAGGGGAATAATACAAATTAGTGATTTATGTAAGTTTACCAATATACCCTTATATTAAAATTAAATGTAAATATTAAATGAAGTAAAATGAAACATTCTTTTTGGTTGAAACTTCTTCTTTTTTCTTCTTACAAAATTTTTTTTCTCATTTGAACCCTCCACTATAGTGTTATATTTATCTGGTAGCATATCTATTATAGATGTGTAGTGTTATATATTTTTATGGTAAAAGATCAAATACAAATAAAGTTAATGTACAAAACGTACGAACTAGAGGAAAAGACAAAAAACGCGGTGGCATTTTCGTAATTATCAGTAACTATCAAAATTACTCTACAAATGATCCTGTAGAGTAATTTTGATATTTTGTAGAGTAATTTTGTAAAATGTTCTTGTAGAGTAATTTTGTTCTTGTATGGTAATTATCAAAATTACTCTACAAGTGTATCAAAATTACTCTGCATCAAAATTACTTTACAAGTGAATCAAAATTACCTTGCAAGTTTATCAAAGAACATACAATTCAAAATTACTCTACAAATGATCCTGTAGAGTAATTTTGATCTTGTAGAGTAATTTTGTAAAATGATCCTGTAGAGTAATTTTGATCTTGTAAAGTAATTTTGTTAGCATTTAGTTATGGGGTTTAGCTTTATGGTTTAGTTTTTAGCTTTTTTTAGGGGGGGGGGGGGAGTAGTGTAATTTTGATAATTACCCTACAAGATCAAAATTACTCTACAAGAACATTTTACAAAATTACTCTACAACATCATTTGTAGAGTAATTTTGATAATTACCCTACAAGCAGATAATTACAAAAATGTCACCGTGTGCTTTTTGCTTTTTCATGCTATTCATACGTTTAGTACATTAACTTTATTTGTACAGTAACTTTCCCCATATTTTTATATAGTGTTATACGGTGTTATATAGTGTTATATGATGGATCTATAGTGTTATATATTTCTTGTAGTAGTTCCATATTTCTGGATTTTTAGAATGTCCGGATTTTAGAATAAGTTTAAAATTGAATCGCTAGAATTTAGGAGTGAATCGCTAGAATTTAGGAGATGTTACCTAATTTGAAACATATACAAATACACTATTACCCCTACAATTTTCAAATCAGTCCAAATAATTAAAACACAATTTATAATTTGGTCCCTATTGATCTTAATAATTAGATCAAAGATCTAATGGTTTAAAACACTTCTTACACTTTAGACACTTTGTACGCTATCTCTACCCTCATTATAAATAAACATTTTATTATGTAATACATATATGTTTCCCACTATATCCTTTTACGTGGTACCGTGTTATGTAAACTAATTAAGTTGTATTTTAGGTATGATTAAAGTTAATAAATTTGGTTGGTAAATGGAACTGATCAGATTACGTTAAAATTGTTATCATGTTTGAAGGACCGCTGAACCATCTTTGTGATGTTAAAGAATTAAGAGATTATGAGGTTTTAGGGCTAGTACTAGAAAAACAAGATATATATAACGACCAAAGGTTTCTCTTTTACTAAATAATACATGGAGCAAGCATGTGGTGTTTTGGTCGATCTTATTTGTACCTTCAGTATAACAAGCTTAACCGTCGGATCATTTTCGTACGCTCTCGACTTCTCGTACAATCTTCTTAACTGTAATTCATTAGTATGATACAAATAAGCAAGACATGTGATGCAATCAAAGATTGGTTTTGGATGGTATTGTCTAACCGTACCATCTCATAGTTAAGTGTGTTTAGTTTCTTTGGTCTGTTTAGTATCATTTTTCGTACTCCCAACACTTCTTCAAAAATTACCTGCAATAATAAATAATATAGTATAATCTGCTTCAAAGAGATCTAAGAGCATACTAAACACAAAGAAAGAAGAATTCTATTGGTTACTAGTGTCATAAATCATGATATAATCATCAAATATATTATAATCTAGTAATCAAAGTCAAACATTAATCCAAGTTCTAGCACAAACAAGCAACACATGATTCTACGTACTTTTAAAGAATTTGTATTTTTTAATTCAAATTTTTATATTGATTTTAATTCATACTTGCCGAGTTACATCACAACAGAAGGTAGACGGGCAACAAGTTGCACTGCCACCCTTTACTGAATTGCAAACCCTAATCTACAAAGACAAAATTCTGCCCTCTTGGGCTGAACAATTGTTGTGGATGAATAACTGTGTGACTGTGTGTTATATATCATGAGAGGTTTGATATGGCTAGCAGATGATATAAAAGACTTGGAACCGAATCTAAACAAACGGAACCGATCTCTAGGGATCAAAAGAGTCATGTGTGAAGTACCTGGTCTGCATCAATGAGAGCCATGATTCAAACCTGCTACTAAAAAGCTTGAAGATCTTGAGAATAAAACTATATGCACATTTTTTGGTGTGGATATAACAGCGGGTGGGCAGAATTTATAAAAGCATCCTACCGTCAGGATGAAGTAAAAAATAGCAAATTGTTGGTTATTTAAAATGTGTATATAATTAATAAAAGGGACAATTACAAGAAGACAAAAGTTTATTTATACCATAAATATTCCAGTATGTTAGATCTCATTAAATTTTAGAAAAAAATATTCCTTTAGCAATGGAAATTTTGAGAGGTTGAAGAGGTTAGCAACGACTTTTTCTATATATTCTAAAAAAATAGCCACTTGTAAATATTGCAAGATTCAAGGTTATTTTTTAGTTTTTTTTGAACTGCAAATTTCTTTTTTTATTCTTATTTTCTGTGTGAGTTAAACCCAAGATCTACTCATCGTATCGTGTTCAAAGGCTTCGCCTTTACCAATAGACCACTACTCCATTGGTAGTTATTTTTTAGTATACAAAAAGACTTGGAGGTTATTTTTAGTATACAAAAAGACTAGGATTTAAATGAGCAAGAGGGTATGGAGAAAATTATTATCTTAATAATCATAACTAGTTGGTTGCACCCGCGCTCCGCGGCGGGGGTTACCCGACTTTAAACAAATTTTAAATGCAAACGTAGATGCAACCATAACGTGAATGGTGTGAATTTGGTTGATATTTGTTTGGTTTGTTACGGTACCAACATTTGCTATCACAACCAAAAGAGAGAAAAAAAAAAAAAAAAAAAACAAAGTCATGATATGACCAAAAGGATATCGACACGTGTTTTACATTCATTGAAACAATAAAAATGAATACCGATAACGGTACCGAACTTGTGAAATGACTAAAAGGATATCGACACGTATTTTATATCATAAAAACTATAAAAACCGAATACCGGTATTGATACCTACGTTGTTCAATCAATATCAACACGGTTCATTTCGTTACCCGTACAATACCAGGAATTTATAAAATAAACGAGTGTAAGTTATTTAAAGTATAAAGTTGCGATTAAAAAAAACAAAGGACAACAAATTAAAAGAAAAAAAAAGGACAAAATAAAAACACTGTAGCAAACAAAAACAATAAAAACCGAATACTAGTATCAATACCGACGTTGTTCGGTCGATATCAATGTTGTTCATTTCGTTACCCATACAATATCAGGAGTTTATAAAATACGTAAATTATTTAAAGTATAAAGTTACGATTAAAAAATAAAAGGACAACAAATTAAAAGAAAAAAAAAAAGAAAAGAACAAAATAAAAACACTGTAACAAACATGCTATAGCATTTGATATATATAATAATCATCCCTTAATTTTAGGATACAAAAAGACTTGTTATTTGTAGTATACAAAAAGACTAGGATTTAAATGAGCAAGAGGGTGTGGAGAAAATTATTATCTTAATAATCATAATCATCCCTTAATATAATAATCTAAATTTTAGTTTAAAAGCTTACGTAACTACAAACTAAATGATGCGTATTAAATATCACAAACACAAAACGTAACTGATAGTACTTCATATGTAAATGTTTATGTATTGCAATTTGAAATTCAAGCATAATAACTTAAGCCAAAAACGACAAAATATTAATAGAGGCATCAACCGTTAAACCTTTTGGTGGGCATATCAACATTATTCCCAAAAATAGACTTTATCTTTTCAGTTGAATCATGTTAATTGGGTGTTATTTTATTTGATGATCACGTTTGTAATCGGTAAAACCTACCTCAAATCTCTAGGGAAAAATGCTTTACATGATTTTTGTATACCATCGTTTTGTCACACACAAAAATTATTGTAATCAGATTTAAAATTCAGACGTAATAGCAAATGTAACATGTTAAATATAAATAATATGGTTATTAGACTTGTTTTTTCTAGCTCTAGCAAATTAGGTTAAAGTAATTAGGAACTCTCTTTTAACTTATGTTTGACCGGACCCTCGATATCCAATTAAATAACATGAATTATCTTACTACGAAAAGTAAGCATAAAATAATTTTGTTAAGAATTTTGACAATACCATCTTTTACAAAATTTCCACCAGCATTTAAATTTATGATTCTAGGTGATAAACAAAATTTCCACCAGCATTTAAATTTAGACTTTTACTATCTCTCTATATGTCTATATGTACAGAGAGATATATGTATAGAGAGATAGATAGAAGACGTATGTGAATATTAACTCCCTTAAATTTATGATTCTAAGTAATAAATTTAACATGAGTAAAGAATCAGTAATCAATACAAGTTAATAATTTAGTCATCTTCCTAACTTTGAATGTTGTAAATGGGTGTCTCTCAAATGTAATATTGTGGCGTGGAGAGGTAACTTGGATAGATTAGCTACGAGAGTTAATTTAAGAAGAAGGAACGTGGATATTTCTTCGACTATGTGTCCTTTTTGCGACAACTTTGAGGAAACTGTGGAACATTTATTTACTGCATGTTCGGTGGCTGAACGGGTGTCGTCGGCTTTCAGTGTTTGGTGCAATATTCCGCCGATTTATATTTTTGACTTCAAAGACATTGTGGATATCCACAACTTCACTCAATTGGGAAAGAAAGCGAAGAAGATCATTCACGGCTTGGTGATTATTTCTTGTTGGTGCATTTGGAAAGGAAGGAACGAGATGATCTTCAATCAGATTAGACGATGTCCACAAGATATTATAGGGGAGGTAAAATCGAGAGATTTTGCTTGGGTCAAAAATAGAACGTCTTGTAACTATATTGGTTGGGGAGAGTGGTGTAAATATCCAATGTATATGTTGTAATTGTGTATCCTTTGCCCGTTTAAGTCAGGGGTGTTGTTGTCTGTTTGGTCTTTTGCCCGGTAGAGTCGAAGGCGTGTTTTAATGAAGTTTACTTTTAAAAAAAAGAAGAAAATGTTAAGAACATCACTCGGTTTCATAAAGGGTTCAAAAACATCATTTGTAAGATTGCATTTATTTATCACTAGGTTAGTTACCTATATGATAATTGATAAACAACCTGAACTAATATATTTTGTAAATAAACTAGTATTAAGGTCTCCGCGTTGCGGCGGGAGGTGTAAAATCATGCAAAGTAGCACCAATGTCACAACACTGCCAGCGACCAACACCCGAAAAACTCGTAAAAACAAAATAAATAGAAAAGAAAAAAAATAAAACCGAATGAAAAGTAAATGTAAAATCGTTAAACCACGCACTCACGTTGCGGCGTGTTAATGCGAAAAATATAGGCTAAAACGTAAAACATAGAAAAATAACTAAGTCCATCTAGGACCCACGGGTTGCGACGAACTTGTCAAACGGGAAAAAATAGATGAACAAACTTTGAACCCCACATGCACGTTGCGGCGTGTTAACTCGCAAAATTTTGAACAAATGCAGAACAAAAAAAACTTGCGAAAGATATGGGGGCAAAGTTGAAAGTAAAAAAAATGTTGGGGTTAAATTGCAAAAGATGAAAAGTTTTGTGTTAAAAGTAAAAAAAAATAAATGGGTTAAATTGCAAAGATGAGATGTTTTGGATTAGTAGTGAACTTTTTTTATTTTGAAACACCCCCTAAACATAGGGTACAACACCATAAAACCATGTTGTTAATTTATAGTTTGGAAATATCATTTATTATAAAAGTAGAAGTAATTCATTCATGATGTGTGTGTGAGTTGTTAAGTGTCCCAAAATGAAAGTAAGAAATTATTGTGATCAAAACCAAAAAGTTAAAACTACACTGGTGCAAATTGACGTTGTAAATTGATATATATAATAATAATGTTTTAAATAAAACTACATGGAACATTTAATAAAAAATTAGAATTAGAACTAATACTTACAAAATGTAATACTAATTCCTAACTCTCTCTAAATAGCTCTTTGTATAAAACATATGTTATTTTATTTGTCAGACTACCATCTTTAACTAATATATTAGTAGCTAGAATTGACCCATCTAAATAATGTTGACGTTTTTTCCTTTATATTATAAAGTAAATAAGGAATGACTGACATATATTAGACTTTACCCGTCCAAAATAAAACACAATCGTGTAAAATACTCTCTATATATAGACATATAAATATAATGAGAGGGTTTTCTTGAAAACGCTAAATATTACAAGAATTGTGAGAACGAATAAAAAAACCAATCAAAACCAAATTTTTTAATACAAACCTCATTGTAATTAAAATACAACATCAAAAAAAAAAAAAAAAAGAATTTACAACATCAAATAATTCATTTCTCCTCTCAAAATCACTTTTATTAGAATATTTACACATGTAAATATAACAAATTTAAACATGTGTAAATGACAAACTTACAAATGAAATTTAAACGTATAAATGAAATTGTATTCAAATAATAATGAAAAGTGTAAAAAGAAATTTTGAATTTCAATTGTTTTTTAGAAAGTTCTCGCGTTTTTTTGTTTCGTTCTCACGGTTCTTACGATATTTAGCGTTCTCATTTAAACTATCCCTTAAAGATAATATAAAACCAATCATTTTTATTTGACCCGTCTAAAATAAAACACAATCTTCTAAAATACTCTCTCTATATATAGACATATAAAGATAATGTAAAACCAATAAATAAATTAGTGATTAAAATATTATAGTAGAAGTGGACAAAAGTTTTGATCGTTCCAAGCGACATGGCGAAGTCTGTTTTAGTTCCACATTAAAAAGCCAGTTTTGCTACACAAAATTTTATATAATTTACATGTTCATTTTATTAAAAACATTTCGACTTATTTCTAAAAATTTATATCTATATCTATTAATATTAATATATTAATTAATATTAATAGAAGGCTGGAAATGAACAGTGGGTGGACACTTGTCCACTTGCTGTTCGCTGCTATTTTTTTTAATTAAATTCACATTTTTTGTTTGTGTTTAAAAGTTATTATTTTAGGATCTTAGAAGACATACTTGTGATGGTTCACTGGCTTAGGCAGTTGTTGTTGGTTGTGTAAGCTCAGGTTCGAATCTTTGCCCATGTATTTTTAATCCTTTTTTAATTACTTTTTCATTTTAATTTTGGTTTTAATTTACTCTTAAAGAAGGAACACGTGGTGTTGTTGAGTGATTTTTTATCAGTGACGTGTACTTGCTGGTTATTAATCACTTTTCTGCATGCTTTCTTCTGGGTTTTACTTGGTCCTTTTCTTCTGAAGTTTGGCAGGCGATCGTGGTAATGTTGTTGTTACTTTCTTTTTTTTTTCCTTCTCCGGTGTTTATTAGGGTTTCTAATGTTCTTTCTGCGTTGTGCATGTCAAGTGTCTTTTGCTTTGTGCGTCTTCATGTTTGGGGGTTGCTTTGATTGTTTTAACGGAGAAAATGACTTTTGTGTATGGGGATTAAGGTCTGATTTAGGGTTCGTGAAGTTTTGCACACCAGGTGTTTGATAATTTGTCTAGCTTAATTTTTATGCTTTTTGTATGGGTAACTTGGTCTGCAATTGTTTATGGCCTTTTGTTAATTGGTTTACGGTGGGACTTCATGATAGGTATGTATGTTGTGTCAAGAACTCCATGCTTTCATCTCTTTTTATATCTCCTCATTATCTCTAAGGTCTTCTCTTTTTTATTATGTAATATAGTATTTTCATTCTTGACTAATTTGGAGAAAAAAAGGTTGCTACTTCAACAGGTCTTGTGTGATGAATTTTTGACTAAATTTAGTGATTTTGTTACTTTAGAAAATTTTCTATGTATAGCAATATATTACTTTGTTATTTTTATCATATGATTCTTTGGATGACCGGTATTTAAACTATATATGAGCCCGACCAACCCAACCCGAAACCGGTTCCGACCTGAACTCATACAGAAAACCAAAGGGGAGTGTACAAGTTCATCAGATGCTTTGTTTGGAGGAGGGTATGCGTCGGCATTTGTCCATCAGATGTTTGCTTTGTCGAATGCTAACACCTTTCCAAATGCATGAGATGTTGTGTGAAAACAAATTTCATTTGAAGGAAAATACTATGCCACAAATTTAGAATAGGATTGGGATTGGGGAATAGTGGTACCGTTCAACGGTCCAACAGCGTCGCGGGTAGTGGCGGACCTACGTTATAATAAGGGGTAGCCTCCGCTACCCCTTGACCCTCCGGCGACAGTGTAAATTATTTACGTTTTTTTTACGTTTTTTCGATTTAGTTACCCCTTTTTTTGAAACGTTACCCCTATAAGGATTTTCTAGATCCACCATTCGTCACGGGCAAGGGCGCCAAGTAGAAGTTTCCGTTTCCACTACCTCGCAAATTGTTATTGATTGGTGTCGTCCAGTGTTGCTAATCATCTTTACCTTTCCTGCATTGTGTGGTTTAACATTCAGAAAGAGAAATTGGAATATCACATATTAACAGTTATCTATGCTATTCAAAATTGGTGTATTAAAGTAAATAGTAGGTAATTCAGAAAGAGAAATTGGAATATCACGTATTAACAGTTATCATCTGCAAGCTCTAAATAGGAATAATGCATCTCATTCTCCCACTAACGTTAGTTTCAAAACCAAAACTCTAATAATTAATATATTTGAATTAATTGAGACAAGAGGCTGTACATTTGTACATATTTGATCAGTTCTACTTTTAATCAAATATATATATTATTGTAATATTTAGAACACTATTCATTGGCCAGGCTGGTGTCGGTTTTTACCTTTATGTACCGATAACCGTACCAGCATTTTCGATACCGGTACCGGTTGACACAAGCTTACCCAACTAAAAAGGTCAACAAGCTAATAAAAGTATCCAGAAGTGTTTTTATTACGGATGCTTTGATCCGTTTTGACCTGGGCTCGCTTTTAGCCAGCATGATTAACATCTATTCAGTATTTTTTTTATTTCGTATGATGTATGTTGGGATGGAACTGTTATTTGGATTTTTCCGTTATTGTGCTTCATTTAGAATTCGCTTCACTAATGTTTTGCTGACTTATTTGATCATTTATTTGTTCTTTAGTTACTCTTTGACTCGAAGTTGTTTTTCCGCGTATTTATGCAGGTATGTGGTTTCTCTTTTCACCTATTTTACATGTTGTTTCATTTGTTGTTAGGTGTATTTTTTTGGCAGTAGTACAGGCATATATTTATTAATATTTATTAGGGATTCTAATACATTATTAGTACATGCATATATTTATAGATATATATTAGGGGTTTTAACCACATTATCGTCTTAGTATCCGCAGTTCAAACGACCCCGTATTGGGTCGTCTTCAGCTGAAGTTGCGTCTTTTTCTAATGCCTCTATTGGGGCTTCCTCAGTCACGCGTCGACAGACTTCTCATCGGAACACGCTGCTGCATTCCAGAGCCGCAGTGGCTGCTCTTAGTAACGCGCCTACTGGTTTAGTTGGTTTTCCTAATGTTGGTTTGCAATCCCCTGATTATGTTGATATGGGGTCATGTACAGAGGTATGTGAGTACTGTGGTGCTCTTTTTTGGTTTGAGGAGCGGTTAACGTCTTTCCCAATAAGTGGTCGTCCGCGGTATAATCGTTGTTGTCGGGGTGGTAAAATTGAATTGCAATACCCATCTCAACCACCGGATTTGTTAAGAAATCTGTTTTCAGATGCTCAATTTATGTCGAATATTCGCGCTTACAATGCCATGTTCTGTATGACTTCGTTTGGTGCTATTGTGGATGATGCAATAAACCAAGGTGGTGGCCCCTACGTGTTCAAAGTTTCCGGCCAGGTTTCGCACTGGTTGGGTTCTCTTTGCCCGTCTCCCGGTGATGGACCCCGTTTTTTGCAAATGTATGTTTTCGATAGTGAACATGAGGTTGCCAACAGGCTGCGGTTTTTCCCTGCTATTGACTCACACGGTCCTGTAGCAGAAACTGTTGCTGCAATTTCTCAGATGTTGGATGATGTAAATCCATATGTTCGCCTGTTTAGATCCGCAAGGGAATTATGTTCACGGACAGAGATCCCAGATTTTGAAATCAGGCTTCATAGTCGCGTTCGCGACAACCGTTATGCTACCCCTACGTCACATACTCTTGGTGCCATTGTCTGTGATAATAGTCAATTATCGGCGGATTTTGATGTTATTATTAAAAGTAAAGATAACATCCCGCATAGGGTAAGCAAACTGCACCCATCTTACATGCCCTTGCAGTACCCACTCCTTTTCCCACGTGCAGAACAAGGTTGGTCGCCTAATCTTAGGCTCACCGGAACTGTAAGCGTACTTCCTGATGATCAAATGTCTGATGACCGTAAATTAACACCAATAATGTTTTATGGTTATCAAATGCATGATCGTGAGGACGTGTATACCCACATACTTAGAGCATCCAGGCTGTTACAACAGTATTTGGTTGATGCTTACGTCTGTGTAGAACATTGTCGCCTAGAATACTTTAGGGCCAACCAAGATGAATTCCGATGTGAGTTTTTGCAAGGTGTTCATGACGCAATTTCGAGAGGGGATACCGAGGCGCGTAGCATAGGAAAACGTGTTATATTACCTTCTTCATTCACGGGCGGGCCAAGGTATATGTATAAGCACTATCAGGATGCGCTCGCAATATGCCGTGTGCATGGTAATCCGCAGTATTTCATCGCTAGAGTCTTCCAAATGAAGGTGCGCACGTTTGTTAAACATTTGCGAAAAAAGAAACCATTTGGAGATGTCACTGCAGGTAACTATAACTGTACCCAATATTTATAGTTTTTACCTATTCTGTGACTTACATACTGAAGTATTCCTTATTCTCGCAGATCTATACACAATTGAATTTCAAAAAAGAGGCTTACCACATTGTCACACACTTTTATGGGTGTCCAATGCATATAGTATTCGCAATGCAGAACAAGTTGATCACTATATATCGGCTGAACTTCCTGATCCTGTTCTTAAACCGGTTCTGTATAGGATTGTCACTGATTGCATGTTACATGGCCCATGTGGTTTAGCGCGTATGGGTTCCCCTTGCATGAAAGATGGTGTTTGCAAAAAGAGTTTCCCCAAACCTTATGAAGATGTGACGCGCTTTGATAATGCAGGTTACGTACATTATAAGAGGTCGTCGACGTGTGAACCGTTTCTAAAAAACGGCGTTCCTCTAGACAACGGATATGTTGTTCCGTACAATGAAAATCTGTTAATGCATTTTGATGCGCATATAAACGTAGAGTATTGTGGGTGGACTATGCTTATCAAATACTTATTCAAATACATCTCCAAAGGTGCTGATCGTATTTAGTTTGCGTTAACACGTGATAGACATCGTGGAGATAATGAGGCAGCTGACATCCCGGAGGTCGTAGACGAGATAAAAAATTATACGGATGGCCGATTCATATGTCCACATGAGGCAATGTGGAGGATATTTAGTTTTCCAATACATCACAGAAATCCCCCGGTTCAAGTTTTAGCTGTTCACTTGGAAGGAAAGCAAAACCTTACTTTTAGACAGTCGCAACGACTTTTGGATATTGCTAGCAATTCAAATACCGGTAAAACAACCTTAACAGAATGGTTTGTGAGTAATGCCAATGAGATATCCGACGGGGGTAACTCTGGTTTGTCGGGTGTTAACCTACGGTACATTGATTACCTATCAAAGTACCGTTGGGATACATCATCAAAAAAATGGATACAAAGAAGAAGTAAAAGGGAGCCAACAATCGGTAGGCTTACATATGTGCATCCAACATGTGGAGAACTATTTTATTTAAGACTTCTACTTAATTTTCAAAGGGGATGTTGTTCCTACGCAGATGTACGTACAGTATCAGGGATTGTAATGCCAACATTTAGAGAAGCGTGTGAAAGGCTTGGCTTGATCGGAGACGACAAAGAATGGGCCACCACTATTGAAGAGGCTGCCGAATGGGCAACAGCTGCTGAACTAAGATCTCTCTTTGTTTGCATGCTCCTTCACTGTGATGTTTCAAATCCTCGCAGATTGTGGGAAGCAAATTGGAGATGTATGTCTGATGACATAAACCGTAGTATAATCCTTGCAGTTACCACCAATTCAGGCGTTATAGACGATCAGGATCTACAACAATATGTACTACAGGAATTGGAAACTCTTCTTAATACAAACTCAACTTCAAGTTCATTAGTTGAGTTCGGTCTACCAATGCCGGATGCTTCTGTGGTTTCAGCACTTGGGAACAACCTTCTTTTAGAAGAGAAAAGCTACGACAGAGACGCCTTACGCGCTGAACACACCAGTCTCCACGCAGGCCTTCGGCCAGGACAGCTAGTTGTATACAACGTAGTCATGTCTTCAATTGAGAATGGAACTCAAAGTCTACTGTTTGTTTACGGTCATGGTGGAACAGGAAAGACATACTTGTGGAAAACAATCATTGCATGTCTTAGATCAAGAGGTGAAATTGTACTTGCTGTCGCAGCATCAGGCATCGCATCATTGTTGCTTCCATCTGGCAGGACTGCACACTCTAGATTTAAAATCCCCTTGGAACTAACTGAAGAATCAGTTTGTTACATAAAGAAGAAATCAAACCTATGTAATTTGCTTTTGCAAACCACTCTAATAATATGGGACGAGGCTCCAATGAGTGATCGCAGATGTTTTGAATCCCTTGATAAGACACTCAAGGATTTAACATCAAATACTTCACAGTTTTTTGGCGGAAAATCAGTTTTGCTAGGAGGCGACTTCAGGCAAACCTTGCCAGTAAAACCCAAATGCACGAAAGCCGAGGTTATCGCGTCTTGCCTACCCAGTTCATACTTATGGAAACATCTTACTGTTTATAAGCTCACTGAAAACATGCGCATAGAATCTATTTCAAGAACCTCAGCCACAGGAGCACAGTTGCAGAATTTTTCAGAATGGCTCCTAAGAATAGGAGACGGGAAAGAAGGTGTCGTTGTGGATTTTGAAGAACCTGACATCAGAAAAATTGAAATACCACCTGAATTCATACTGAAGGACCCCAATGATGGCCTTCATAATCTGGTTTCTTTCATCTATGATGCTCATTTACTGGCAAACCCGACACCAGCTGCAATATCAGAACGTGCTATTATATGCCCAAAAAACGACACAGTTGAGGAGATAAATAACTTGGTTCATGCAATGTCACCTGGGGAATGCACTTCTTATTTCAGCACTGATTCAATGGTTCCACATTCAAACGATGGCGGCGAGACAGATGCTATGTACCCGCCTGAATACCTGAATGTGCTTAATTTCAACGGTATACCCAGTCATTGTTTACGCCTTAAACAAAATAGCCCAATCATGTTAATGCGTAACATGGATCAGAAAAACGGCTTATGTAATGGTACTCGACTTTTGGTAACACAACTGCTTCCACGAGTAATCGAGGCCCGCATTATAACTGGAACGTCAGTTGGTAAGAAAGTATACATACCGAGAATCAATTTTGTGCACGACACCAAAGATCTACCATTTGTATTTACACGTCGTCAATTCCCGATTAAAATCTGCTATGCAATGACTATCAACAAGAGTCAAGGACAGTCACTTAAAAAAGTTGGGCTCTACCTACCAGAGCCTGTTTTTAGTCATGGCCAACTATACGTCGCCTTATCACGAGCTACCTCACCAAATTCACTGAAAATATTCATATCAAATAAGGCGGACGAACAGAACAACACAACATTAAATATTGTTTACACAGACTTGCTAGATGAGATTAATGCTTGACAGGTTATATTCCAAGTTTCTAATTATTAATAATAAACAAATATTGTACACATTAAAAATACATACACCCTATTATTACAGCTATGATAATTGTTTTTGCCTTGAAAATTAATATAACTATAAAATTATTAAATGTGTGCCTTTTCCCTTTAAACAGGTTTCTGAAAATGGACAACAACGGAATATCAGGATTGCGACCCAAAGGCCCAGCACCAGCGCTCGAAGTACGTGTCATTCGCAAGTGGGTGCCTAAGTATCGTGAAAACGAATTGCATTTTGTCTTCGTTGATGAAGAGGTATGTATGCTTATCCAAATTCTGAAAAAAAACTGCCTTAATAAAACTCTGATTTATAAACAATGTTTACACATTTAATTCTGTTTGGCTACAAAATTGCAAGGGAATGGGAATCCAGGCTTTTGTAAAAGGCAAAAACTGCAAAACTCTTGACTCAAAGTTATGCCTACAAACATGTTATCAAATAAAAGGTTACGGATGCACAGACCCAGACAACTTTACAAACACGTTGACCCATCCAGCTACAATGAACCTTGGAAATGCCACTGTCATCACCTCAATTCCAGACAATGAGAACATACCAAAACAATACTTTGAGCTAGCCACGCGCAGAAGAATGGAAGTTCAAGCGAAAACAGAAGGGATTGTAGGTAAGCGTTAGACAATGTGTTACCAACATATTAGTAAACAAGTTACAAAATCTTATAACCATTTATACAAACAATATAATAACATATTACATTGGGCTGCTGCAACGGCGAATCGAAGACAAAAAAACCCATGAGAATAGACCCTATGTTGTTCTATCACTCAAAGACTGCAGGTATGCTATTAAAAACAACCTATCTTACAATTTTTAAATGTCGTCACCAACACACTTACAACATGACGTGTTTAACAGCAACCAAGACGTTACGGTTGCACTCTGGGAAGAAATAGCCACGGTCAAAAGTCGGTTCAACAGGGCTGAAATAGAAGCTGGAGCAGCACCTGTAATACTAGCGATGACAGGATTAAAAGCAAAAACATATTATGGTAAGTAAACACCATCAAACTACAAATTCAATATACTTTAAACTGATACAAAAAGTATTGAACACCTAACCATAGGCACGCTACAACTATCTTCAACAAGTTCTACACATGTCTACCTCAATCCACAAACAGTAGAGACGGAGACTTTAAAAGAAATGTAAGTATAGCTGTAACAATTCGAGAACGAAATTAATGATTATTAACAAAACATAATGCCCTATCTCCTTGCTAAACAGGTACAAAAACTCAGATATGCAAAACTGGGAAATCACTACACCAACAGACTTAGAGGTTCCAATTTCACACCTACTTCAAAGCAACGCTAGCATAATTGTAAGCACCTCACTAAGCCCGTATCTATATACACCTTCAAATATGTATTACCGCATGTACAAAATGCAGGGCAAGAGTTTCATAATAAGGGGAAAAATAACAGAAATCATGTCATACAACGATTGGTACTACACCGCATGCCCTAAATGCCGTCAAACAGTGCTACAAACAGGTTCCAACTTGGTTTGTGTAGATGATGGAAACTTGGACAAGGCAGTTTGCATGTAGGTTTTTAATAAACTCAATTTTATAGGGAAATCACAAGATCCTAACGCAAAATGGAATGCAGGTACCGGATACCGGTAAAAATCTCAGACAAAACAGGAACAATCACCGGCACAATCTTTGATCGAGCAGCCAATCAACTTCTACAACAAACATGTGAAGAGGCGCTAACCAAACAGAACCTAACCCAACAACTCCAGTCGATGGAAAATAAGGAAGCGAAGTTCCAAATTCAAGTACAACCAGATCTCAAGAACCGTTCAATACGTTGCACTATCAACAACGCGAACTACCTGCATACAGAAACAACATACCACACCTCTACCAGCACACCACCTATAACAACCCCACAACCAGTAACACCGCCACCAAAAGGACAAAATATAAATTACCTATCACTAAACATGTATGTTCATGTTCCCATACATATTTGGTGTTGGTGTGCCAGTATAGATTTATCCTTGAATCATACTCAAAACTGGCACTTTTGCAATTCATTTTAAAGTACTAACACTTTATCTCTGCATAATAGGACGACTTGACTTAATAATCATTTAATTAATAAAGCATATGTTTATACTATTAACAAACATCAAGCCTAAACAATTATTAAATGCAGGTCTTGAAGCTACAACGCCGAAGGAAGCAAGAGTTGATGACACAACCAACTGAAGTACCAAATCGTTGTCGAACAAAGGAAACCACGTCAAAAATCCTTTTTTGTTTAGTGTAAAAAACTAAGTATGCTTTCCGTTTAGTATAAAAACTTAGTAATATGTAAACTGTTTTCCGTTTAGTGTAAAAAACTAAATACGTTTCCTTTTAGTATAAAAAACTTAGTAATATGTAAATTGTTTTCCATTTAGTGTAAAAAACTAAATACGTAAACAAATCTAATACAGGACGTTGCTAACTTTTCCACTCCTTAAAAGCATACAAACGCCTAACGCGCAACGCGCGACATTGAAAGTACTAGTTTTATTTAATTTACATGTTTATTTTATTAAAAACATTTCGACTTATTTCTCTAGATACTAAAATTCCATTTCTGGGAATATGGATGCCAAGAAAGATTACGGAGTGTCTATAAATAAACGTGATTTACGGGTCATTGCAGGTAAAAACTTGATAGCATTCAGTGAACAGGTTTCCATGGCTTTTAATCTAATTAAGTTTAAGTTGTGATGAATCGTTTTCGCATTTAAAAGTGATCACCGTAGATGATATGTACAAAATGCAACATATAAATCATATCAAATTAGGTATAAAAACAACCCTTTAATACTAATGTTGGAAAAAGTGTGTTTCTTTGTGTACTTTTGATTTTCAGGATTAAAAGAGCTTAAACGGACAAAAGGAAAATTAACGGCGAAAGCCAACATAAATATCAAGAAAGGAAGTTGGCACACTATACCAACCCTCCAAGCTTCACCCCAAAAACAAAAATAACAAACCAGAACTCAAGCACGGGGCCGTGCCATCCGGGCATGGGCCGTGCCTCATTCAAGATTCCCAGAGAATAAAAACAAACCGAAAACGACAAGGGGCACGGGGCCATGTCTCCTAGACACGGGCCGTGGTTAACTCTCAGATTTGCAAATCTAGGTTTGTACAACAAGTACAAGGGCCACGGGGCCGTGTCGTTGACACATGGGGTCGTGTGTGCAGATGGGCTGACAACAACATTAAATGAAGACACAGAAGAGAAGGACACGGGGCCGTGCCTGGTCGGCACAAGGCCGTGTGAAGCTACTGTTTTCAGCTATAAAAGGAGGTGCTTGGCTCATTTGCAACTCATCCCTTAGCAAACCACTTCTCTCACACATGTCATCGCTCCACCACCACAATACCACCATCATCCAACATCCATCCTTAGAGTATGTGTGTTGACGTGAGCGAGGTTGTGTGCAAATTTTAGATATATTTTAAGCACTTTTTACTCATGGATCAAGCTTTAAATTTATAAAACAAGATACATTACTACCACTCTACACACGTTAGGGCAAGTGCACCCATCGTAGACGTAGTATAGTGCTGGTATCATACTGAGGTCGTCGAAGGACACAATAGCTTTTAATATCGGTTTATCGTTAACGTCTAATCTAACCAAATTTTGATAAAAGTTTCTGAAAGTTTTAAAAAATAAACTAAAAATAAAAACGTAAATAAAAGGAAAAACGAATAGACAAGAAGGAATCATTTGGTTCCAACTCCTATTTTATGTATCCTTTGATGATTTCCGCACTTTGGGCTTTTTTAAGAGATTATCTTAGTTATAGTGGTAGACCCCTCTTGTAAAGGCGACGTTACCCTCGGCCATATTGGTCTGAGTCAGCATGGATACAGTCTTGCAAGGCCAGATTATTGAAAGATAATTAAATAAGTTATTAATGCGAAAAGTGGTAGGCCTCTCTTGTGAAGGCGACGTTACCCTCGGCCATATTGGTCTGAGTCAGCAGGATACAGTCCCGCAAGGCCGGATAAAGTTCTAATAGTAGTTAATTTATAAGGGATTACAAGCCGTTCTTACTTCCCCCGATTTGATGCTATCTGCCTCAAGGAAGTCCTAATAAGCTTGAATCAGGGCCTTGCATGATCTAAACACTGAACGAGAAAAGAACTTTACCCAAACACCCTTCTAACCCCCTTCCAGGCAGTTAACGCGCTTTATATAGACCGTAAAGACACGAAGGAGTGAATCAACAAAACATTAAGAAATGGTTAAATAAAGTTCACATCCAATATAAAAAAACTAGTTATTGAAGTCATTAATACATACCCAATTAACAAGTTGCCAAAGATTGGAAATCAAAAGTAATACATAAAAGATTTATCTTCACCAAGTGATGTAAGAGATTTAGCCAAGCATGACCTTTGATTGACAAGAACTCTTACGATCAATCTTGGATCCCGAGACTACTACTGTAACATCCCGAAAATACAAATTCTTAAATTTGCAATTAGGTTGCAAATAAATTAATAAGAATAAACTAACTAGGAGTGACACTAACCTAGTTAGTTGATCACTTATGAATAATTAAGAGTTAAATCAAATAAAGAATGAAAGATGAGGGGCCAAAAGTGTCTAAATGAAAACTATTTTTAATAAAATAACAAAACTAAACTCAAATCACACTTGCCTGTGTGTTGTTGAGATCGACCAGAAGCAGGGGCGACCCCAAGCTTCCCCAAAGCCCTAGTTCATCACAAAACTCACAAATTGAAGGTCCAAATCTGATCCAAAACGAAATCCGAGCCAAGATTAATGATCCCCATCGAAAGGAGATCATAAGGTATGCAAAATTTTACAAAAATTCTCTACTTGAAATTCTCATGAATTTAGAGAACTCAAAATCTGTTAATGCATGTGTGTTATGTAGATGAAATAAGAACATTTAAGTGTCTCGGAGTAAACCCTAGGCAATTACATGTTGAAATCATGCCAAATTTTAGTGAAATCCATGGCCACCATTGTAGGTGATTAGTGGGTTACATAGAACTAGATGAACACTAGGGTTTTGAATGTTAATCTAGTGTAAATTGATTCATAGAAATTGATTACTGAAAAATTTGATGTTTGATTCTATATGTGATAACTCGATTGATGTTAATTTTGGCTAAGCGACAAGCCATGAACTTGAAAATAAAATATATAAAATTCTGCCCTATAAGTGTTTGTAGAAATGACTCAAAGAAGGCTCGAAACTGAAATTTAAGTTAAAAACGCGTATTGTGATGTTTGGGCGGATTATGTAATATATATGTAATGGAAAAAGGAGTTCTAAACAAGCTATGGTTGAACTCTATAGGAAAAGATACCGGAGTGTCGGGCGGACAAGCCGGTGGTGACACGCGTTTGGAAGGAGCGGTTTAAAGGTACGTGACTTGTCGTCTCGTTACGTTTATGTAGATAAACCTAGTCGTAGATATGTTGAATATTGATATGGCGAAAAAGATGACGTTTGGTATGTCAATGAAGTGGTGTAACTCACTCGACAACCAAACGGGTCAAACTAATTAAATAAATATGCTTGTTAAAGTTATTGTTTAAAATAGCCATGCTGGAACGTCAATGAAGTGATGTAACTCACTCGACAAACCCAACGGGTCAAATAATGGTAGAAATTAGTCTGGCTTGTCATTAAAGTGATGGTTTTCACTCGACAACCAAACGGGTCAAAACTACGCTTTTAAATAATCTTGTGTGAAGAGACTAGAGAGTCTCGTATTGTGTTAGTGTTGGATAATAACACATCGATGAATTGGTTATGTTAATTTAAGTATACGAATCCGAGATATCGGGTCAAACGATATAACTTCATCATAAGTGTTGCTTAAAAAGGTATGCTTGAATTTTGGGGAAACAAGCATGAAAATTTTAATGTGAGTGTAAAGCCATGAAATGGTGCGGATACGCCAGGAATTTTAAGCCCGAGAAATTGGGTAATTACGTTTAAAAGGTTTTAGAATTGAAAAATGATACTATGCGCATATAGCTAATGGGTTGGATAATTGAAACAAGGATTCTGCGAACTATTCGTTTGCAATCCGGTTTTCGTTGTGTGAAATTTATATGGTTGGGTCCGAAATTTTATTACGGACCCATAGGAAAAAGAATCGGCTAAAACGGACAACCGAGTAAAAAGTTATGCTAGTTTAAAGTGTGATTTTTAGAAAATTCGGAGCTGGGCAGAAATGCAGGATTTAGACCTGCACCTGCTGGAAAATGGCCTCCCCCGCGCCACACGGAAGAAACCTTGGCAACTCCCGCGATACGCGAAAGCCGTCGCGAGTCGCGACGGATTTGATGTCTTTTGCCGCGACACGCGGCAGAACCCAAGATAAAAATTTATTATTATTATTTTTTTTATATTCTGATGCTGGAACTTGTTTGCGTACTGAATTTCAATGTCAAAACTAATAATATTAATGGTTTTAACTCTAGGTAATGATGGGGACTTTCTGGATGGCGATCAAGCATATTTTGAAGAACCGAACACTACATTTTGAAGCTTCCGCGCTTACCTAGTCTTGTTGCAAACAATGTTTTAATAATGTAATTACTTGATTTGGTACTTTTGGGATGTTAAACTCGTTGGTAGTTAACTACTAAGTTGACACTATTAAAACTCCTAGTTCGTATCCTTTAATGAATTGAAGTATTTTTGTAAAAAAAAAAATTTTTGCGTAAATTATATTAAAGTCCCAATTATATATGACGGGTGTTACAACTACACACTCTAAAAGATGAAATATGGATGATGGTGGTGGGTGTTGGTGTTGTAGTGGTGGTGGACTGATGGCAAGTATGAGAGAAGTGGTTTGCCAAGGGATGCCTTTCTCTTGAACCAAGAACCTCTATTTATAGTTGAAAACAGAGGGCAGACACGACCCTGTGCCCACCTGGCACGGCCCCGTGGTCTTCTATTTCTCTCCCTTCATTAACTGCAGATGTCAGGTCTTGTACTAACACGCCCCGTGGTGACAGAACACAGCCCCGTGGTGAGTGTACTTGTTGTACTATCATAGATTCTGCGAATCCTAGAGTTGACCACGGCCCATGTTGAGTTGGCACGACCCCATGTTACAAACACCACATTTTTATTTAGAACATCCATCCATTACAAACTAAAAGAAAAGCGAAAAATTACATATTCTTAAAGTCCTAAGATAGATTAGCCTCCTAATGACAAGAAATAAAAACCCTTGAAAATCT
Organism: Helianthus annuus; assembly: GCF_002127325.2. Lineage (NCBI taxonomy): Eukaryota > Viridiplantae > Streptophyta > Magnoliopsida > Asterales > Asteraceae > Helianthus > Helianthus annuus. Next base: position 156,828,154 of record NC_035442.2, read on the forward strand.
CTCCCTAGAATAGTCGAAATAACAAAAACCCGGAGGTGGTTTCTGGATGTTGAAGGGCTTTTGAGTTTTTCCTGGAGGGTGTACCCTCATATGTCGTTGAGCATCTCCTCTATCTCCCTCAGGAGAAAGAGGAAAGGTTCATCATCCACAACTTCTTATGGGATAGGGGTGGTGGTTACCGGAACCGTATGAAGTGTGTCTAGAGGTGGTTCCCGTGGAATTTCATCCAATCCAGTAGGGATGATGATTTGTTGTGCAAGGTTCCAATCTTCTTGTGGGAAGATTGGCTCCATGGGAGGCATAGCAAGAATGTTTAACCTTTGGTGCAAAAGGTTGATTTCTTGGAAGCTTCTCTCAGGTCCCATTGTTAAGTAGTTGACCCGGTCTATTAGGATCTCTTCCACTGATGTCATCTCCTCCATAGCCTCCCTTAGCGCACTCACGTAATGGACAAGAGTAACCTCAATGGAGGGCCTTCTTCCCATCCTGCTATTCCCCATAGTAGTTGAAGAAGTTCCACTGTTTCTGCTTGACATTCTAAGAAAAACAAGGAGGTTGTCATTTACGTAGAACATCACCACGGCCCTGTGCCTCCACTTCTGTTAAGATTTCGAACCCAGAACTCTCTGTTTTAAGTTATTTTCTCTTTGGTTTTTGAAAATTTTGAACGTAAATAACTTGAAACATTGTTGTAAAACATTTACTTTGAGAGAGTTTGGGTTTAAAATCACTTCTTTATGTTGGAAAAGCTTGAAGCTTTGAAGATTCAAGCTTTCATGGAGGTTGAATGTTTTGGAGAAGAAGGAAATAGATAAAAGTGGAAAAGACAAGAAGGTTTGATGAAACCTTTTTAACAATATACCTTTTTGGGTATACGTGTAGAATCAGATCAGATCTTTGTCTTTGGAGTGAGTCCAAGATATGATGCCAAAGGGCTGACTTTATAGAAAGTGACAACACAGTGGCCACGGCCCCGTGCCTGGGTGGCACGACCCTGTGGTCTGCAACGAGTCAGAGTAGCTTTTGGCAGCTAGTGACCACGGGGCGTGTTGGCAAGGCACGACCCCGTGTTGTTTTTGAGATTTATTAATTTTTGTCTTTAATTAAGGCGTTTTATTTTATCAGGTGGCTCTTTACTGGTAGGGACAACACCAAAGTGCCGGATGTACCTAAGGTGCTTGTGATTTATACGAAGACGTAAGAGGTTGTCGGAAAGGAAGAATCCTGAACTATACGGTGGGTGAATCCGACCTTAATTTACCTTATCTGGGCTCTTGTTAAAGAAGGTATCAGTCGAATCGCTCTTGTCTATGTATGCACCGGACGTAGCCGGTGGTGAGTCCGTCATAGCACAATCAAAACAGGGACGACTATCGCATTCGTCCTCACAAGTTGTTAGGGTACGCGCAGCGGCTTTGATGTTATTTATTTCTGAATGGGCCCCCATCAAATCTTCTCCATTGTTAGTGTTTTGTGATGAACACCTCATATTCATCATAAACTCTATTGCTTTTAATTTTTTAAAAAATCCTCTTTTCTATTTGGCATATGTCATCTGAGGTTATGTCTTCTTGAAAAGAGGTTTGATGGCATTCAGACGGACGATAGTTATCATTTTTACTTTCGCCCTTCTTAAGGTGACTTTCACTGGAGGATGATGGGTTCATTAGGTAATGGGGTCGAAATTTAGAAACTAGCATTCTAAATCTCAATGAAACCCACCACATAATTGACACCATTCACCGTAAGAATTGCGAAAGTAAAAATAATCAGTATCATCCATATTTTTGTTAGATGTTATTAACCGTCGGGATCGGACGGTCTTGTTTTGCAGTTGCTGGCAGGGAGACACGACCCCGTGTTGAGCTAACACGGCCCCGTGTCACAGCTACTGTCTGACTAAAACATTTTTGCCAGCTGTTGTTAAGGGCACGACCCCATGTTTAGCCAGCACGGTCCCGTGCTGCAGCTGCAGGAAAAATGCAGAAAATGCAAAAACAAAGAAAACTCGAAAAAATTAAAAAGATAAAGATAAAAATTAATTAGGCCGTTAATTTTAAGCTTTCTCAAAATCCTTGTGTCCCTGGTAACGGCGCCAAAAACTTGATGTGAGTGAGGGTGTGTGTAAATTTTAGATATATTTTAAGCACTTTTTACTCGTGGATCAACCTTTAAATTTATAAAACATGATACACTACTACCACTCTACACACATTAGGGCGCATCCATTGTAGATGTAGTATAGTGATGGTAAGATACCGAGGTCGTCCAAGGACACAAGAACTTTTAATACCGGCTTATCGTTAATGTCTAATCTAACCAAATTTTGATAAAAGTTTTTGAAATTTTAATAGATAAACTAAAAATAAAAACGTCAATGAAAGGAAAAACGTATAGACAAGAAGGAATCACTTGGTTCCAACTCCTCTTTTATGTATCCTTTGATGACTTCCGCACTTTGGGCTTTTTAAGAGATTATCTTAATTATAGTGGTAGGCCCCTCTTGTGAAGGCGATGTTACCCTCGGCCATATTGGTCTGAGTCAGCAGGGATACAGTCCTGTAAGGCAAGATTATTGAAAGATAATTAAATAAGTTACTAATGCGAAAGTGGTAGGCCCCTCTTGTGAAGGCGATGTTACCCTCAGCCATATTGGTCTGAGTCAGCAGGGGTACAGTCCCGCAAGGCCGGATAAAGTTTTAATAGTAGTTAATTTATAAGGGATTACAAGCCGTTCTTACTTCCCCCGATTTGATGCTATCTGCCTCAAGGGAAGTCCTAATAAGCTTGAATCAGTTCCTCGCATGATCTATACACTGAACGAGGCAATAACTTTAACCAAACACCTTTCTAACCCCCTTCCAGGCAGTTAACACGCTTTATATAGACCGTAAAGACATGAATGAGTGAATCAACAAAACATGAATAAATGATTAAACAAAGTTCACCTTCAATATAAAAAAACTAGTTATTAAAGTCATTAATACACACCCAATTGAAAAGTTGTCAAAGATTGGAAATCAAAAGTAATACATAAAATATTTGTCTTCACCAAGTGATGTAAGAGATTTAGCAAAGCATGGCCTTTGATTTACAAGAACTCTTACGATCGATCTTGGATCCCGAGACTATGACACACTCTAAAAGATGAAAGATGGATGATGGTGGTGGGTGTTGGTGTTGTAGTGGTGGTGGACTGATGGCAAGTGTGAGAGAAGTGGTTTGCCAAGGGTTGTCTTTCTCTTGAACCAAGCACCTCTATTTATAGTTGAAAAAAGAGGGCAGACACCGCCCCGTGCCCACCTGGCACGACCCCGTGCCCACCTGGCACGACCCCGTGGTCTTCTATTTCTCTCCCTTCATTAACTGCAGATGTCAGGTCTTTTACTAACACCCCCCGTGGTGACAGAACACGGCCTCGTGGTGAGTTTACTTACTGTACTATCACAGATTCTGCGAGTCCTAAAGTTGACCACGACCCATGTTGAGTTAGCACGGCCCCGTGTTGGTTTGTCTTTTGTTGTTGTCTTTTTTCTGCAGGGAATCTTGACTGGGCACGACTCCATGCCTGGTGGGCACGGCCCCGTGCCTAAGCTTCTGTTTTTGTTATTTTTGTTGTTTTGGATGTGGATGGGGGTTCGGTAGGTTGTGTCAATCCTTCTTCTTTGTATTTGTGTTGATTTCTGCTGTTAATTTGTTCCTTTTATTCGTTTAAGCTCTTTTGATCCTGTACATTAAAAGTAAGTTATTGTTGTTAGTTTGTTCCATTTATTCGTTTAAGCTCTTTTGATCCTGTAAATTAAAAGTAAACAAAGAAACATGCTTTTTCCAACATTAGTACCAGAAAGGGGTTGATTTTATGCCTTGTTTGATGTAATTTATAAGTTGCATTTTGCGCACATCAGTGTAGTCTTGGGATCTAAGATCAATAGTAAGAGTCTTTGTTAAACAAATGCCATGCTTGGCTAATCTCTTACATCACTTGGTGAAGACAAAATCATTTATGTATTACTTTGATTTCCTAGCTTTGGTAACTTTTTATTTCAGTTTGTATTAATGACTTTAATAACTAGTTTTTTTATATTGAAGGTGAACTTTACTTAATTATTTCGTCATGTTTTATTGATTCACTCATTCGTGTCTTTACGGTCTATATAAAGCGCGTTAATAGGACTTCCCTTGAGGCTGATAGCATCAAATCGGGGGAAGTAAGAACGACTTGTAATCCCTTATAAATAAATTACTATGAAACTTTAAACCGACCTTGCGGGACTGTATCCCTACTGACTCAGACCAATATGGCCGAGGGTAGCGTTGCCTCCAAAGAGGGACATGCCACGTTTTGCATTCATAACTCGCTTAATTGTCTTTTAATAATCCGACCTTGCGGGACTGTATCTGTGACAACCCGCAATTTCAGGTTAATACTTTAACCTAACCACAGTTAGCTTTGATATACATTCATAGCATAGCATTTAACTAGGGTTAGCTAAATGAGTCTACATTGGTAATTCGGGGAATTACCGGAACACACATATAAGTTAACTGTCGAACGTTGGTGACTAACTCGGATAATGTTTATAAACGGACGGTTTATACGGTACTTATACGTTGCATGACAAATACGTGAATTATATGGTGTAACTGCAAACTGCAAGATGTTATGTGCTTTTATGTGAAAATTATATAATTAAGGGTGTATTATGGTTATTAGGGAAGTTATAACAAAACACTGCAACCCTAAACATCCCTCACAATCTCAATGTACGGTAGTTTCTCTAATCATTTCTGGCTACACAAGTCTCACACACAATCATCAATCTTTGATCTTTCAATTCTTCAAGAACAAACTTTATATCAAATCTAAGGTAATGTTTATGTTATACGTTGTTATTCTTGTTCTCTTGATTTCATGCAAACCCTAGACATCCAAACAATCATCTGTGGTTAATTGATTATGCCTGATGAATGTGTGATTGTTTGTATGTGAATGTGTAAACTGTTTATTAGTTATTATTGATGCTATTGACATGCTAGAGCTACTAACCTGCTGTGTTGATTCGTAACATTGTTGATTAGGGTTTTGATCGTAGAACTGTAGTGCAACTGTTACATTGATATTTGATATTTGCTTACTTGTTGTTAACTGTGCAAGTAGGGTTTGGTCCGACTTTGTGAAGTCACAAAGTTCGGATTATTGGAATTACAATTAAAGCCTGAGTTTATTTGTATAAAAAGTTCCGAGTTGATTAAAGGATCCGAGTTTAATGTTTAACAAAGTGGTCTGAGTTTCTTAACTTAGAGAATCCGAGTTTATATGTGACAAGATGAGTTTGAGTTTATGAATAATATGAATCGTCTGATTTACTTATGATTTCTGAGTTTTACATGCATTCCTGATTAATACAAGTGCCTGAGTTATTTATGATGTTTCCGAACTTGTGTGAATAACATATTATTTCCGAGTATGTGAATAAAAAGGGCTTATCCGAGTTTATGTAAATAAAAAGGGGTTGTCCGAGTTTAATGGTGAATAGAAGGCTTGTCCGAGTTTTAGATGTTTAGTCTGAGTTAATGTGGGGTTCTAAATATATACATGCAGTCTGAGTTTGTCTTTATGATTCCTAGTTATACATATATGTATAATTCTGAGTTTTGCTTGATGATTCTGAATTATACATATATGTATAGTTCCGAGTTTTGCTTGATGATTCCGAGTTATACATATATGTATAGTTCCGAGTTTCTTTATAATTTATCAAGTTATCGGGGTTTTTATGTGGTGAGTCTAAACTTATATATGTTTGGTATAAAAGGATCCGAGTTACTGGAGTCCTAATTTAATTGTATAGGATGTCGTTCCAAGTTCATTTATGTTACCACCTAGAGAAAACCACTGCATGATACTGTGTGTTAAACTTATAACCTAATCACATTAAACACATGGTTGTTTGGACAATTAGGGAATTGCAAAACCCTACTTATATACATATTTACACTTATTGTACATTAGATCGCATGTAACAGACCTCACATATTATTAACGCTAGACGTACGTTAGCACATGCCGAGCAAACTAAGGTGAGTTCACTATTCTTTCACAAGCATGCGTCCCGGGGGGACAAACTATTATTCCTGGGAGGAATACTTTTAAATGTTGTAGTTTAATTTCGATCTCAGTTGATAAACTCGAAATCTATCACGGAAGTCCCTACTTAATACCGAGCTAGTTGCCTGGGAGGCAACAAGGTATTAGTTGATAGCGCTATTAGGTTTGACAAACCTCACACCGTGCTGGGAGTCGGGCATGAACTAAGGACCTTAAACATATGTATCAATGTTGATAGACATTGATGAGGGCATAACAAACATAACAGTCAAACCGGTACCGAGTTTATTGTTACTTGACATGTCTTTAAAGCTAAACGATTACATTATTTACGTTGAACAAAACTGTAAACTCGCCAACTTTATGTTGACACACTTTTCTGCATGCTTGCAGGTCGTTAAATACATCATGCTTAGGAACTTGCAGTCTGGGGAGCTGGAAGTGTCATGGGGCGTGCTACTTGATGAAACATTTAATACTTTGCACTTTTAAAACAATTTGATTTTGGTGGTCTTGAAACAAATACAATTGCTTCCGCTGAACATATACTTTGTTGAAACGTTTATTTTAGAAATGCACTATTCATGTTGGACATGATATTTGTGTTTAATATTATTTGCTATTTAGTTCGACATAATTAGTGGCTAGATCCTGGTACGTCACACGCCTCGCGGTGAAATCCGCATGTGGTAATTTGGGAGTGTGACAATATCCCTGCCGACTCAGACTAATATGGCCGAGGGTAGCGTCCTCCAAAAGAGGGACATGCCATAATAACTAAGATAATCTCTTAGAAAACCCAAAGCGAGGAAATCATCAAAGGATACATAAATGACAAGTCGGATCCAAGTGATTCTATCTTGTCTGTCTGTTTTATTTATTTATTCTGTTCTTTTATTTTTATTTATTAAAAACAAAAACAAAAATTTTCTCTCAATATTTGGTTAGATTAGATGTCAACGATATTTCGATATTAAAAGCTCTTGTGTCCTTGGACGATCTCAGTATCCACCATCACTATACTACGCCAACGATGGGTGCACTTGTCCTAGCATGTTGTAGAGAGTGATAGTTTTATATCGTGTTTTATAAATTTAAAGCTTGATTAAAGGGTAAAAAGGTAGTAAAAATATATTAAAAATCCGTACACGCTCCGACACGTCAAGTTTTTTGCACCGTTGCCGGGGACACAAGGATTTTAAGAAAGTTTAAATTCGATTGCCTTATCATTTTTATGCTTTTCTAATTTTTCTTTTTAGGTTTTTTCTTCTTTTTCTTTTAGTTTTTAACTTTCTGCAAGAGTGACACGGGGTCGTGTGTGATCAACACGGGGCTGTGTCACACCCTCAGTAACACCAGAACTGTTTTCTGCCAGATACGAGTTGCATCATGGGGCCGTGTAACAACAACAGTTTGTAAGAAAACAGTAACAGTCTGATCCCGACGGTAAAACCAATTTGGAAAACATGGATGTTTATGATTATTTTTACCCCCGCCACTCTTATGGTGAATGGTGCAAGTTATGTGGAGGAATGCATCAAGAATTAGAATGTGGCATTCTAAGATTTGATCCCCACTACTTAGCCCCATCGTTTTCCTGTTACAATCACCTTAAGATGGGCGGAAGTAAAAACGATAATGACATCCCCTCACCTGAATTCCATCAAACCTCTTTCCTAGGAGACCTAGAAGATGTAGGTCAAATAGAAAAGAGGATTCTCCAGAAACTCAAAGAAATAGAATCCATGATAAAGGCGCGATATTCATCAAGGAATGTAAGAAAAAGAGAACCTATGGAGCAACACTAAGGTATAAACAACACCGAGACTAACAAACTTACCCGAGACACTTGCGAAAACGAAGGCGATAGTCATCCTTGTATGGACCTTGCGATGACAGTCCCCTTTACAGTGTGTGAGTCTCACACCGACGGTTTGGACGGGAGCGAGTCGACTCACACCTTCTTTAACGAGAGCCCAGATAAGGTAAATAAAGGAAGGTTTCGCTTTCCTACTTTTAAATTAGGATTCTAGCTTTCCAACAACCTCCGGCGTTTTGGTACCTCTCGCCAGAGCCTAAGGTATATCCGGCAATACGGTTTTGTTCCAACTAAACTAGTAAGGAACAACCCGATAAAAAAACGATACCTTAAAACCTCAGACGTAACTTCATAAAAACCCTGAGACACCGGGCTGTGTCTGATCTTCTTCCAAACATGAGGGCGTGTCAGAAAAAACGGGGTCATGCCCCTCGTATTTTTTAGCACGGGGCCATGTCAACCTAGACATGGGCCGTGTCTCACTAACGGACAACATTCTCTGAGTCATGCAGGCGACACGGGGATGTGCTTCCTAGACACGGGGCCGTGTCGATGTGTTGTCACTTTCTATAAATTCAGCCTTGAGGAGATACTTTTAAAGTTTAACAATTTTCTGTTAGGGTGGAATCATATCTTGTGCAAGAACTTGGATTATTGTTTGACTTTTGGATTACAAGATTATAAATCTTTGATGATCATATATATCACTATTAACCAAAAGAATTACATTTTCCTATGTTTCGTATAATTTTGATTTTTGGATCTTTGTGAACCAAATTCAATTATTCATCATTGCAGATAATTTTTGAAGAAGTCTTGGTGATACGAAAAATGATACTAAACAGACCAAAGAAACTAAACACACTCAACTATGAGATGGTACATACAGTACGATACAATACAATACAATTCAAAACAGATAATCGTGTGTATGTGTTGCTTACATGTATCATGTATTGATTATAGTTAAGAAGTATGTACGAGAAGTCGAGAGCTTATGAGGATGACCCCACGGTTAAGTTCGTTATACTGAAGGTACAAAGTTTCGTAGGAGATCCAAATCGACTAAAAGACCACAAACTTGCTCCATGTACTCTTCAGTGAAGTAAAAAGAATGATAATCATCAAATCAGCCTTATGACTAACACGTTTTATTAAATTACCCATCGACTCTTAATTTAATAAAAAAAAGCCTTATGACTAACACGTTTTATTAAATTATCCATCGACTCTCAATATATTCAAAAAAGCCTTATGACTAACACGTTTTATTAAATTACCATCGGCTCTCAATTTAATAAAAAAATCAGTTCAACGAAGTATTAACATGGGCATAGATTGAGCCACGTCCGCGCAAGAATATGTATACTACACCAAAAATTAAAAATAAAAAATAAAAACCAAATATAACTAATTAAAAATAAATAAATAAAAATCAAAAATAGCTAAAATTTAAAGTTGACTAGTTACTTTCTGGCCGCGCGTTGCGGCGGGACCCAATGACTACAAAAGGCGTGTCAGCAACGGCAAACAGATACCGAATATCAAATCATAAATAAAATGACGTGGTAAGGATAGTCACTCCGTCATAAAAAAACGATTTTAAATAACCTAATATATAATAATAGGACCCACACGTCCTACACGTTGGAAATTCGGTTATTTTCAGTTCAGTTATTACGGTCCTAACACGTTAAAATATGGATGAGCTCGGTACCGGTAACGGCAGCGAAAGTAGCGATCCGGAAAATCATCTAAATTAGGTACCAGCATCGAAAATGCTCGGTACAATACGGTATGGTATGGTATTTGAAGGTAAAAATCAATAAATACATGTATGGTGCTAGACCGGTGTCGAACCGAAAGTAACGATTCTGAAAACGCCAAAAGGTGGGTACCAAATTGGTACCGAAAATGATTTGGTATAGTAAATTTGGTACCGATACGATACCGGTTCGTTTACAGGATTTGATACGATTTGCTCATCAATATTCTAAATATCCAAGTAAATTTAACATGCTACAATTCATTCATTACAAAAAAAGACAAAAAAGAAAGCAAAATAAGTTGTTGTGTATATAAAACCTCATTCAAACGAAATACAGTTTACTTACTGTGTGTATGAAAAGTAATCTAAACGGTGCAATTACTTGCATTGCTGCGTTGCTATAGGATTTGATGAGCTCGGTACCAACCGGTACCGAAATCCCCAAAAGTGGGTACCAGTACCGAATATACCTAGCATGGTACGGTTCGGTACCGGTCGGTACTGGTACGGCACTAGTATTTGAGGGTAAAAACTGGTGAATACCTGTGCAGAACCAGTACCGAAAATACACCGGTTTGATAAATTTGAGACCGATACCTATACCTGATACCATTTGATCATCTCTTAATGATGTTACTATTAATTTCATTATAATTTTAATTTAAAAAATAAATAATGAATCACTGTTCATTGAGTTTCTTTTTTATCATATATAAATTTTCAGTCTTTATTATTACTTCTAAAAACCATTTTTTGATTTATGATGGTTAATAGATACTTAACTGTTTTCCTAAACATATTATATCTCGTTTTCCAGTGAAAAGGACATAATATTTCTGTATAGGTAATTATTATGGTCAATAGATACTTAACTGGGTCAATAGATAGTTAACTGTAAGTTAGTGTCTATTGACCATAATAATTAAAAAAAAAGGTTTTTTGAAGTAATAATGAAGACTGAAAATTAACTTTAAATTTTAGTTATTATTTTGTTTTTAATTAGTTATATTTAGTTTTTATTTATTTATTTTTAAAATTTTTGGCGCAGTATCCATATTCTACCGCCGACGTGGCTCAATCTATGCACATGTTAATACTTTGTTGAACCGAGTTTTTTTATTAAATTGAGAGTCGATGGGTAATTTAATAAAACGTGTTAGTCATAAGGTTTTTTTATTAAATTGAGAGTCGATGGGTAATTTAACAAACTTTCACGTGTAATCGAGTTTTACCGAATCGTTAAATGTCTAACCCGATGGTAAGGTTATTACTACGATGCAACGGCAACTCTAAGTTCGTTTAATCCCACATATACCCCATATATGTACTAATCCTTAAGAACAACTTAGTTCTGGAGCGATTATATATATATATATATATATATATTCATAAAATCATGTTAACGTGCATGTAGGTGTGTATTTGTATTAAGATAGCACACGTTATAAGACCGGGTAATATATTAATACAGTTTTTCCAAATATTGTCATACATACTAACAATTTATTTAAGTAAAGCAGACTTATCAGAGATCCTGTAATATATATATATATATATATATAATATATATAGGATTATGTTCATTTGTGAACAATTTTTTGTGAGTGAACTGAGTGAACTAATCTTGACTCTTGATCATTTTCTATATTAAAAGGGTAAGATTGACATTAGCTAAGTATTTTAAATTAAAATCTCTTAATTTTCTTATCTCTTAACTCTCTCTCTTTCTCTCTCTCTCATTTTTAATTATTTCAAGAGTAAATTACAAAAACCGTCCTTTATGTATGTCGCTTATTGCAAAGTGTGTCCTTTATCTTCAAAATGTACAAAAAACATACTTGATGTTTGCAAACCCTTGCATGTTACGTCCTTTAGTCCTAACACAGTTAGTTTTCATGGTTAAATTTGACTAAGTCAACCCCACATAAGGGTATTTTGGTCATTTTATCCTAAATGTTAAAATAAATAATCATAAAAAACAATAAATAAAACAATTTAAAAATTATATATGTATATATAGTTATAAATATATACAGACACCTAATATCTTCTCCTTCTCTCTCTCTAACTATCCTACCCCACCACCACAACCCACCTGTCACCACCACCACCACCGATCTGTCTCCTCTCTCTTATCTCTTCACACATAGAGCACCAGACTCACAGACAAATAAACCTTAATCTCCTTCAGAAACTCCCTTCAAAACCCACAAATTCTCCATTCATGGAACCCAAACACCTACCATTGTCAATGTGTAGGTATTTCTTGCCACAACAATCAAAACACCAAGCTTATTCTCCCACACTTCTCACTCAAAGGCTCTGTTCCAAACACTCTGTTTTCACTTTCTGTACCAACTGTTATCGATCTCTCTTCCAATCACCTCTCTGGTGAACTTCCGGTGAACTTTCCGGTAACATTTCACAACTCCGCCGGTTAGAACAACTCAATATGGGACAAAACCAGTTTTCCGGCAAGATTCTGGTTGAAATTAAGGAGCTTACTTTGCTCCGGACATGTCGTTTTCGGTTGAGAACAATCAGCTTTTTGTCCCGTTGCCGCTACGCCACCCTAATTTTTCACTTTTTTGTAGTTTATTGAAACATATAGGTGTTTTTGACATTCAGGGTTTTATTTTCAAATCTGTAACAATTGGTGGTTCGATTGAGGTGTGATTGAATAGAAAAGTTAGATTTGTTTCAAATTTTGATGATTTATTTACAGTGAAACTTAAGCAATAAGAAACCCAAAACCAAATCAAAACCCCAAATCTGATGATAATTATGAACTCTGTTTCAAAACCCCCAAATCTGTGCTATAAATTCTGTTTTAAAACCCCTGAAATGGCAATGGAATGATGTTGGTTATCTGGAGATGAACAGATCTGATGGAGATGGTGGGTGGTATGTAGCCGAAGATAGGGATGGTGGTTGATTTCAAGTGACGTCATTGGTTACAAGGATGGTTGTCAGCGATAGCCGTTTGGTGGAGATGGTGGAGGGAAAAAGAGGGGCAGAAGTGTAGGAGATGGTGGTCAGAAACGGTGGTGGTGGTTGTCTGGTGGCTGTAAACGGTGGTGTTAGTTGTTTGGTGGTGGAAACGATGAAAGCGATGAAACGCCAACATGAAACTGGTGGGTTGGTGGTTGTTGTAGGTGGCAGGTGGATGGTGGTGATGGTGGTTGTGGTGGGGGGAGGTGGTGGGAGACAGTGGGAGTAGGTGGTGGTGGTGGTGGTAGGGAAGTTATTGAGAGAGAGAGAGAGAAAATATGTCTGTATATGTATAATTTTTTAAAGATGATTAATATATTTATTATTTTTTATTTTTATTTTATATGATTATTTATTTAAATATGTAGGGGAAAATGACCAAGATACCCTCATGTGGGGTCCAGTTGGTCAGGCTTAACCATGAAAATTAACTGAGTTAGGAAACGTGTAAGGATTTGTAAACATAAAGTACGTTTTCTGTAATTATTGAAGACAAAGGACATAGTTTGCAATAAGCGACATACATAAAGGACGATTTTTGTTAAACCTTATGTTCTTTTTAAAATTAAATATTAAACCTAGTTAAATTATGGTTTTTAACATATGTGTATATAGGTAAGTCTATACAAGACTTATACACTTGTGCATTATTACATCTTGCTCCCACAGGTCGGTATAAACCAGATTTATACACCTGTGTATTATTCAAGTACATATGTGTATACATGTCGATATATAGCAGACGTATACACTTGTGTATTATTCAAGTACATATATAGTGTATACTGGTCGGTATTTACTAGACTTATACACCTGTGTATTATTACATGTTTCCACTATGCATCTTTTCATGAAACATTGATCTAATACTGACGTGCGCGGGTGTAGTTATATTTTTTAGATATATTTCAACTCTTTTTACTCGCAAATTCAAGTTTTAAATTTATAAAACACGATATTCTACTATCACTCTACACACACGTTAGGGCAAGCGCACCCATCGCGGACGTATTATAGTGATGGCAAGATACCGAGGTCGTCCAATGACATAAAAGCTTTTAATAACGACTTATCGTTAACGTCTAATCTAATCAAATTTTGATGAAAAAGTTTTAAAGTAATAAAAAGATAAACTTAAAAAAGCAAAAATAAAATATAAGGAAAAACAGATAGACAAGAAGGAATCACATGGTTCCAACTCCTCTTTTATGTATCCTTTTAATGATTTTCGCACTTTAGGCATTTTAAGAGATTATTTTTAAGTTATAGTAGTAGGCCCCCCTTCCAGGCAGCATTACCCTCAACCTATTGGTATGAGTCAGTAGGGATACAGTCCCGCAAGGTCGGATTATTGAAAGATAATTAAGTAAGTTATTAATGCGAAAAGTGGTAGCCCCCTTCCAGGCAGCGTTACCCTCAACCCTTTGGTCTGAGTCAGCAGGGATACAGTCCTCGCAGGGTTGGTTTAAAGTTTTAATAATAGTTTATAGATAAGGGGTTCAAGCGGTTTCTTACTCTCAGTCGGGCCAGTCATTCCTAGCCAATTCATGGAGTAGTACTAAGCTTGAATCAGGTTCTCGCAGGATCTATACACTGAACGAGACATAGAATTACCCAACCACCCTTCTAACCCCCTTCCAAGTAGTTAACGCGCTTTTTATAGACCGTAAGGCATGAATATGTGAATCAACGACATATGAAGAATGATTAGTTAAATTCGCCTTCAATATAAAAAACTAGTTATTAAATTCATTAATACATACCCAATTAAAAAGGAGCCAAAGATCGGAAATAAAAAAGAAATACATAAAAGATTTGTCTTCACCAAGTGATGTAAGAGTTTAGCCAAGCATGGCCTTTGTTTGACAAGAACTCTTAGGATTGATCTTGGATCTCGAGACTATTACACACTCTAAATGATGGAAGATGGATAATGGTGTTGTAGTCATGGTGGAGTGGTGGCAAGTGTGAGAGAAGTGGTTTGCCAAGGGGTGGATTGGAATGGAACCAAGCACCCCTATTTATAGCTGAAGACAGACGTCCACCACTGCCCGTGCCCGCTTGGTAGGGGTGTGAATTTCTGACACGACCCGAAAACACGACACGAACCTAACACGAAATTCGTGGGTTTGGGTTTAGTCTAAACGGGTTCGGGTCAGTTTCAGGTTGAACGCACAAACCCGTTTAGCTAAACGGGTCAGGGTCGGGACAACCTAGTCGGGTTGGCGGGTTGACCCATTTAATCCATTTCTATTATATTATATTTTTTAAAATATGTTTTATGTCATAAATAAAATTAGGTGTGTATTTTATGCTAGAAATATAACTTAAAAATGGAAGTTGACATAAATTTTTATGTAATTTTATTATATAAATTTGTGTTTTTTTGGAGTAGTGTTAATTTTAATATATTAATTTGCTGAAAAAACAAAAAATAAAAATTTCGGGTTGAATGGGTCGGGTTCGAGTCAGTATGCGAATATTCGGGTCGGGTTCGGGTTCGTCTAAAATTTTCGGGTTCGGGTCGGGTTGAACCCACCAACCCACGAACACGACCCGTTTAGCACCCCTATCGCCTGGCACGACCCCGTGGCCGTCTCTCTCTCTCTCTCTCTTCCTCATTAACTGCAGTGTCAGGTATTGTACTAACACGGTCCTGTGTGTCAACGGCATGACCCGTCACCAATGTACTTGTTGTACTATCTCAGGTTCTGTGAATCTTAGAGTTGACCACGCCCCGTGTTGCCTTAGCACGGCCCCGTGTTGGTTGTCTGTTTTGTCATTTGCTGTTGTCTTTTCTTCTGCAGAGATTCCTATCTTGGGCATGTGGTGGGCACGGCCCCATGCCAGGTCTTTTGATCTTGCCATTTTCTTGGTTCGGATGTGGATTGGGGTTTGGCGAGTTGCGTCAATCCTCCTTCATTGTATTTATGTTGGTTTTTGCTATTATTTTGCTCTTTTTGCACGTTTGAGCTCTTTTGACCTTGTAAATTAAAAAGGAACAAAGAACCAAGCTTTTTTCAACATTAGTACTGAAAAAAGGTTGATTTTACGCCGTATTTGATGTAATTTATATGTTGTATTTTATGCACATCAAATACATATATGATAGAGAATGTAATTAAATATTTTTAATTGTGTTCTAGATGGGACAATATTTGATAATGTTTGTATTTTTTTAAATTATCAAATACTAAGTTAAGTAATTTGTGAGAGAGAAAAAATATAGAAAATTTAATTAAACGAGTTGACGCCAATCCGCGCGTTGCAGCGGAAAGTTTTGATGCGTGTATGTCAAAATTATTACATTTTATACAGTTACCACGGGTATGTAAATAGCGTTGGCGGGCGTTTTTTATACATTAGGTTAGAATATATGTGTCGTAAATGTGGTATACATAACTTTTGGATGACGGCGATTAAAAATTTGCGATTAAACATATATGCATCAAAATATGTGGTTAGAATATCGGCAGTCGGGCACGGTGTATAGAGGCGACGCACTAGAGGGACACCGTCACCCTACCCCTATTGCCACTTTTGATTCCACCGGAAAAGAATAGCCGGCGTGAGTTCACGCCAATATCGGCCATCCCTCTCTCCCTAGAATACCAACAGCAGTTGCCTGTTCCATTTAGAGCAGTGTGGTGCCCAATCGAGGGGAAACCACCACCTCACCACCGGTCATCGGCAGACTGTGCCACTATTATCAATTACTACCGGAACTGTCACAACTCTTCCTTTCTCAAACCACCATAGAAACCTTCGATGACAACCCCAAAACTCTGTCTAGGATTTGAAAAAAAAATTAGATGATACAATGAAACCTAAATTTAATATTTCCTATAATTAAAAACAGTTTAATAACAATAACAGAAACACCAACCCAAGAATATCCTTCCTTCATCTCTTAAAAAAACATAAATGCTTTTCTCTCTTTACACTCTGCTATACAATCGAATACAATATACATAATACATGTTCTTTGTATCTAATGACTGCATATCTTTGTACAATACAATATACATAATACATGTTCTTTGTATCTAATGACTGCATATCTTTGTACATCATATACACCAATTGAAATTCATCATTTTTGTTTGATTGCAAGCACATACAAATTTGAAATTGTATTTGTAATCAATCACTATAAATTGCATATGACAAACAGATCTTTATGTCACGATTCAAGAAGAAAAAATAACTACAAACATACAAAACACGTATGCGTGAATCGATTGAACAAAGTAAAATAGTTAAACGCCTACAAATGTTTACCCAATATCCCTATGTATTTGCAGATGAAAAGAATAATCACAAACATGGAAAAAAAAGATTGTTTGGTGTACGGAGTCAATAAAAAAAGCTATTCAAGAAGAATTTCTAAATGATAAAGTTAAAATCATGAAAAAAATATTTAGCTTTGATGATGCGAACGTAAATGAATGGTGGTTTGGTTTTGATTTAAGAATGAAGATCGAAGAAAGGGATTTGGTTTAAAATAGAGAACTGGAAGCGGTTCAATTAAAACAAAGATGATGTGACTATTTATTTATGAATATATAGTTATATGTCATGAAATGATGCGATGAATCAACACACCAATTCATAAGATGGTTAATTAATTTTTTTTTTCGAACGGAATGTCGGTTCTGTGATAACTTTGAAGAGCAAGTTACTTTTTTCTATAATATAATACATGAGATGAGATCAAATACAAACCTCAATATGTGTAAGAACTATAAGAACCAACCACTATTAGACATGTCCTTTATTAAAAAAACTAGATAATGGTATTTTAGACTTTATCACTCTATTTTTTGAATTTAATTAATTCCAAATTTTAATTATCCCCTATATTCATGCACTATTTCAAATCAAAATTTGAAAATTTCCAACAACATGCACTTTGTAAATCAACACAATCTTCACAAATCGCAACAATAGGCACTTTGTTAATCAACACTTTGTTAATCAACACAATCTCCGCCAACAACAGGCAATTTGTTAATCAGCACTTTGTAACAAATTATTACAACTATATGATTGTTTTAAACTAAGATAAAAGTCAATAAAGATAAGTACCAAGAATTCAAATAAAGAAATAAACAGATAAACTAAAATAAAGACTTGAAATTAATTTTCTATTACGCAGTTAGCATGTGTATTTACATAAATTTAGTTTCCTGTTGTGCTTGTTTTTCAAGTGCAGCAAAAAACAAATTTAATTCCCTGTTGTGCTTGTTTTTCAAGTGCTGCTAAAACATGTGCTACTTTTTTTTCAGTATGTTTTTAATGTGTTGTTTACACATGTGCTGGTATGTTTCTAAAGTTCTGTTAGCACATGTGCTGATATGTTTTTAAAGTGTTGTTAGCATATGTGCTGGTATGTTTTTAAAGTGTTGTTAACACACGTGTTGGTTAGTTTTCAAAGTGTTGATTCAAATCACCTTCAAGCAGGATAAAATCTTATGGGAAGAATATTTAACAAATTTTATGAAATATCTCGATGGGCAATTATATTGTAATTAACACATAATCAGCACATTATTAGCACAATTATAAAACAACTTTTGGTAACTTTTTTAAAAGTTACTTTTATAAATAAAAAAAAGTATAGCAATATGGTACTCATATTAAAGATAAAAAATACTTTGATTTTATGGTATATTTTTTTTTTTAAAAAATAATGAAGTATATAAAAGTTATTTTAGTTTAAAAAACCTTGGTGGAATTTGTATTTAACTGAAAATGTCAAATGACTAGCAATTTTACATAATTACCCCTAAGTTGTTAGTACTAATTTTAGGGCTGGCAATTGGGTACCTGTTAAGACACGATTAGACCCGTTTGACTGAAAAATACACCCTTTGACTTTTTTAGTTTTTAAAATAATTAAAATTACAATGTTAGGATCTATCATTTATTCATCTTTGTACATAAAACATAAAATTGTTTTATAAACATGAGGTAGAAAGTAGTTAAACGAGTCGTAATCATGTTTGAAACTTATGTTGTGCGCGCCGTCAGAAACTGTTAAGACACGATTTGCCAGCCTTAACTAATTTTTAATTATAAGGGTTTTGTTTATAATCAACCATAACCCTTGATTTAAACTATCAATGGTTCAGATCTGTTCTTACGGTTCTTACATTTAGCACTGTTTGTACAGGATCTCAACCCTATAATACATAAATGAATGAATCGATGCCTATTATGGGTGATTTGGTGCCTTTCGAATGAAGCAATGCAATGTGTAGTTGACGCAACCTAAGTTACTAAGTGTTATTTATTTGGGGTTGTTGTGATTAGGGGTGTGTCCCCTCGTAGTGTCAGTTAGAAATTTTATGTATCAAACTAAAATCACACCACTTTTATCATACTGTTTCGTTTTAGAAAGCAACCATTATGTGGTATTTATATTACCCCCTAAATAACTTTTAAAAGTGTTTTGAAAGGTTATGACTTTTTAAAAGGGTATGATCCAAACTATTGTGACTTTTTTGTTAGAGTGTGATATATTTAAAAGTGTATGACTTTTTGTGTGGGTGTTACACATTTAAAAGTAGTTTGAAGAGTTATGACTTTTTGAGGGGGTGTGATCCAAACCATTGTATCTTAAGTTACTTTTCGTATTGTTATAAAATATTCTTTTAATTGGAAAGAAATCATGAGAGAGAAAAAAATCAATTAATTAAATAAAGTAAGAAAAATACAATTATACCTTTGTGTATATTAAAATACATGTAAGTTACAAAAGATAATTACAATGTTGCCACTAAAGAAAAACTCTAGCTCTACAAAATCAATGGTCAGGATAAGTTCATTTTGTTCACAAATACACCATTGTTCATTCATGAACCCTACCCTATATATATATATACACACACACATATGCAAATAATTGGTCAAGGACGCATTGGCGTATCATTTATAGTCGTTAAAATAAATATCATTATATTCGGATAATACGGAAATGTCCCAAATAAGATTATCTATTATCATGCTATAATTACATTTCGGATCTCGTTTAACCGTTCGAAAAAAATATAGATCATTATATTTAAAACTTGTTTCGTGATTCGCAAACGTCATCCGGAATAAACATATACTTTATAATTTTTATAAAATTATTTGAGTCCCGATATACTTTTTTTGTTATAAAATACACACTTAATATTATATATTCTCATGAAAATCGGGCAAAACCCGACAAATTAAGTTTTCGATCATTTTCTATACATCAAAAGTCCAAGCCGGTATCACGTATTTATATTTATACATATGTTCGCATAAATACACGTACAAGTCCTATTATAACTGAATATCTCGCATACAAATCTCATATATTATTTTATATAATTCTACTAATCGGGTCAGACTCACTAGAGCTCGTTTCTCACATGTTACACAAATGTTAACATTAATAGATATTAGGTCATGCTAGACGAGCGTATGTTATACCTAACCGAAGGCTTTGCGAACGGACACATAAAAGTAACATTGCTATGCGTGTTGGCCGGTTATGACCCGTTGACCGATGTTGACTGAGTTTGACCTTCTGACCCGAACCCGATCTCACAACTTGAACCCTACTCGGCCACAAAAACCTTCATCCGCCACTCCCTGGTGACCGTAGCGTCAATCCGACGCCGGCAGCAGTGGCGGACCCAGGAATTTTTCCATGGGGGTGCAGAACATTTTTAAAAATTTTAGGCCCCTAGGTATATAAGTAAAAAAATCGGTTCGTATCGGGTCGGTTCGGGTCGTGTCGGGTCGAGTCATATAAAACAAAAGAAATCGCGCCATAACGTCCTTACTCATGGTTCCTATCACAAACAAATTGATCCATAAGTTCATCGCTCCATAACATAATGTTTCAATTTTAATTTTCAACCCTAGAAATCGTGTGTAATCACCCTAAAAATCATCTAAATAACCATAAACAACGTCAAAACACATGAAATTTCAAACCTATTTAAGAATTTTGTTACCCTTTGGTGTTGGACGGCGGTGGTTTGCGGCTGCTGATGACGTGCTGTTGTGGTTGCTATTGTGTTCAATGATCGCTGGCAGGAGACGACCCAAGAGAGGGAGGGCGGGAGGAATTCTAAGGGACTATTGGGCTTATTTTAATTATTATAGTTTGAACTTAGACCGTTAGGTATGGTGGGGCGGGGGTTTGGGACATGGGTTGACACGTGGCTTGGGGGGGGGCTTCGTTGGGCTGACCCACATTGAAGACGGTATGGTTGGGCGGGGGTTTGGGGCGTGGCCAGCCCAAACGGCTATTTTATATTTTTTAAAACAAAAAATTTAATTTTTTTAATGTTTTTTAAATAAAGAAAATTACATAAAAAAATTCCTAGTGCTTATATTTTTTCTTTATCTCTTCTCTCGTCTCCAACATTAGTTCCAACTCTTCACCTGATAGGTGATCGATGGGCTGGGCTAAAAATTTCATATCATCTCGTCTTTGTTTCAGGGCATCCCTAGCTTCTTTTTTATTTTACACATAGCCGTTGGCCAATGGCTAGCCCAACGGCTAGTTGGTTTGGCCATTGAGAGCCCGCCATGTCATATTGATAGACCCGCCCTACGCCCGGTCTTAAACTCCCGCCCCTTGGGCCACGCCCAAACCCAAGCCCACCCGGGGTGGTGGCTTGGGCGTTTTCAGCCAACCCACGCCCCAACCCCTGCCCCATACCCCACAGTCTTAGGTTGAGTTTGGTTAATGGGCTACTAATTAGTGGGCTAATTATGTTTAATGAAATAGTGGGTTAAGGTATTGGGTATTTGGGTTAAGTTGGGTAGTATAAGTTTATATAATTTAGGTAGTTTTTTTTAATTAGAGTTCACTAAAAAAATTTAAAATATAAATCCATAACATTTTTTACCTAAGGTGTGTGGACGAAAAATTCCAAGGGGTGCGGATGAAAAAATCAAAGGGGGTGCGGACGAAAAAATCCAAGGGATGCGGACGGGATTTTCAACGGAAAATAGCATTAAAATTTTTTTTTCCCGGGGGTGCGCCCGCCCACCTTGGGCTAGGGGTAAGTCCTTCCCTGGCCGGCAGCCGTCACCTAAAAAATCCATCAAAACCACCTCAAATGCCATAGATCTAAGAAATCAGAAGTAGAGAAACGAGGGGCCACTTACCGTAACCCTTAGATTGTCGTAGAACCCATCCTAAACCCGAGCCGCCGCCTTTCCAAAAAACCACCACTGTCGGAAAAACTCCACAAGAGTTGCTCGTTTCTGTTTTACACACCAAGGAGATGCTGAAGCAGACCTTGTCACCAGAGAGCAGAGACGTGGCCTTGAAACCCAGCCGTCGCCTGATCGGGTTAGGGTAGGACCATAGTCGCGCCCCTTTGTTTTTACTGCTACGCTGCCGCCTTCTGATTCCACCGCACCACCACACACACATCACCCCCACCATAGCGCCGTTGAGTCACCACACAACTACCAACATCTGCCGCTACACGCCACCGCGTGCAGTTGCCGAAATACATGCGCCGCCAAGATCGACTACTCCCTCCATTCTCACGCATCCCTTTATATGTCTGGTCTCCCTCTCTCTCGACATGTAGGTTATGTGTGTGTTGTGTATAGATGAAAGTGAGGTGTTGGTGGGGGCTAGGGTTTGCAAAAAGATCAGGCGATAAAGAGATGGGATATATTTATAGGCTATAGTTTGGTGTGGGTGAGTAGGTGACTAGCAGTTAGGGGTGTTTAAAAAAATCTGAATCTGAAACAGAATCCGAATTATCCGAAAATTCGGATATCTGAAATTTCGGATATCCGAGTTTTCGGATTCGGATAGTAATATGAAAAAATTCGGATATTTCGGATATCCGAATCCGAAATGTTTGTATTATTATTTTTCATTATTAATTATATTTTAAATATATTTATAACAACCTGGTTCATTGAAAACCCTAAATCTTCAAACATATTCTTCCGTGAAGTTCAGCCGCCACACCCCTGTGTTCAATTCCTCAATAGTTCAACTGCTAATCATCTGGATCGATGTCTACTTCTGAGTTTCGCCCCTTTTCGATTACTCTTCCATGATTTTAACATGTATTCGTTCATCTGCTCAACATTGGCTAGATATATGCTATTTTTTATTTTTAATTCAGAGAGAAGATGAAGTTGGAAATGGACCCAATGTTCACTTCTTTCTTGTGTGGATGTATGGATGCTTTGAATTTCGCCTATGTGATTTCTAAAGTCGTTGATGTCTGTTGATTTCAAGTACTTGTATTTGTCTTTTGTGTTTAGGAAATCGGATATCCGTATCACTATCCGAATCCGTATCCGAAATTTCAGATATCCGAGCCGAAATTTCGGATATCCAAACTTCGGATATCCAAAATTTCGGATACGGATTCGGATAATGATATTGACTATCCGAAAACTTCGGATATCTGAACTTCGGATATCCGGTTTTGAACACCCCTACTAGCAGTGTAAGTCTTGTACTGTCTTATTGATATCGCGTATAAGAACTGTCACGGTAATAGTGTTAGAGGATGAGGATCATTACAGAACACTAACTATTGCGAGAACAAAAAGAACAACTCTAAAACACTATATTTTGGGATTTAAGTTTCAGGTTTTTTTAAATATCATGTTTCTTACATTTATATGTGTATTATATATACATAAAAAACCATATGTTTTTACCTACACATAGCTTACATATATGTTGGTAATTTAACCTACACATAACCTACATATGTGTAGGTTATACAAAAAGTGAAAATTTTCCATATTTTGTTTTGAATTCTAGTGTAAGAAACAATAAATCTTACATTTGCAACATTTTCATTTACTTTTTTAGATTTTTAGGATTGAAAAAATAGGTGATTCATTGTGCTCTGCGTGTTATCGCAATATTTTGTGTTCTGCATAGAACCTTCCCCGTTTGTCTGATATATACATATACATATTGTTATTAGAAATTTACGTCGGGTAGTTATAAAAAGTAATAATATTAACAGAAATAATAAATAGTAGTTATGAATGAATGTGCTAAAATATATAAACTAAAACGAACATATATTTATTTTGAAGTATTCACAAATTAATTCAGATGGTGAAGTGATCGTTCCTACGTGACACTATTTAAAATTATATGTAAATAATGGTAATGTATATTTATAAATAACTTCACTGAACAATGGTTACTACTTAGAATGCGCGTTTTACTCGTTAACTGTACAATAATTGCTAAAAGTCACTAACACGTTGTTACACGTAATTATACTCGGTTTCACAGAAGTTCACCAAATAACATATAGGTCACATAACATATAAATTCAAATAATTTTATTTGATTGTCCAAGATAACAGAGTTTGTGCAAACGTTGTTAACCTGAAAAATGTCGGGTGTCACATCATCTCCTTGTTGAAAGAATTTTTGTCCTGAAAATTGATTAGTGTCGCTAATGTTTGCATAGTGTTGCTAATGTTAAAAAAAATCTGGTTGTCACATCATCACCTTGTTGAAGAAATGTTGTCCTCAAAATTTAGATTAAGATATTTTTAAGACCATGGTTGTGAGTTCAATACTACTGAGAACATTGAGGCATATGACGGTACAACGAGGTAAGGTATAACCACACTACCTGGTTGTTGCGACATTTGATGGCAAAAGAGGTTCAAGTGTTCATTCGAACAAGTTACGAGGAAGTATAAATGTATAGAATAATCGGTTGTCGAAACAACTAGTCGACTCTAACAAGGGTTGATGCACTTACTTGTGTTGATCAAGAGTTATCGGGAGTTTTTTTTGGGTGTTACTTACATTGTAAGTATACACGAAAGTAATGAAATGACGATATTTCAAGATGGTACCATGATATTTGGTGGTTTAGTTTCCTTTCACGAGTAAGATGAAGTTCATATCATACCGAGTCAGCAGGTATAGTTGTCCTCACCGAAGTGATATTAATGTTAATGATTTAGTAGGTGAAGCTTCTATGGCTAGAAGAGAACGTGATTCATTGGAGTGAATTCGAATGTGGGGTTTTAATTAGAGATCCAGTTAGGCTAACCAAGGATAAGCACTGATACATATCAATTTTGTGCTTGATCTTAAGTAGAAATATAAGTTGAGTTAATGGGAGCTTGATAATAAAGAATGTTGTAACAAGTTACGTTACGCACGAGCGACACTCACAAGAGTTGGAACACCAATGTGTCATACATCGGTATGTCATTGTCGTTTGGGTTTAACATATATGGCGGGGGTGGGGGGTTTGTTGCACAAACTCTAGTTCATGTGAGCTCTACACATTTGAATTTGAGTGACTTGTAAAAGGCAGTATTTAGTTACTATGGAGTGATTTCAATATTAAGTAGCTAACACTTCACGAAGCAAGTGTATCTAATATATATTTTGTGGTTACCTGAATGGACACGAATGTCATACGTCATAAATGAAGGGTCGACAAAGTAAACTGAACTAGAATTGTGTTAAGATAATTTGTTAAAAGCCAAATTACTCAAATTCTAGGGTCACGTGTGTAGGGTGCACCGCCAAGAATTTACTCAAAGTAACTGACGTGCAATTAATTAGAGTGTAAGAGGTATTCGTTTTTATGTGATGTTGCTGCTGGAGATCAGTGGTGATGCCATCGTATGTAAGGGTTCGAGAAGGAGATAATAGTTGCTTGGAACAAGTGATTCAGGTAAATTCATCAACAGACTGGATGAAACTCAAGTCAGGCATTATGCCTTTTAATTCGAAATGTTAGCGTCTTGACGCGTTCACACGGAAAGAAGGTAGATTTTCAGTTTATATTGATCATGATTTTTCGGTTGTAGCAGATGACCAGCTTTCGGTCAAATAGGAATAAATACAAAACAAAGAGGTCAATGAAGCTACACATAAGCATGGTGCTTTCACACGGAAAGCGTGTTGACCCCAACATTCTCACGAAAGTAGAAATTTAATTTTATGCTCCTTCAATTGATGAACTTAAGTATGACTCGTTGCTCCTCGAGTAACGTTCGTAGAGAGTGATTTAGCCAAGTGAGGATTAGCGTATAATAGAGTTAGACAAGAACTATGAGATTCATTTTAGCACAACAAGATAAGAGGCGAAGAACATACCAGGACATGGCTGTCATCAATCAATTCCACATAATTGTTTTAGAATCACTAGTGAAATAATAAATCCGATGATGAGGATGTAGTTGGTCGAACACAAGCGGTACAATTAGAAATAAAGTGACTCTATCGGTCGTTGGAAACGTTACATTGAAGGTGTTGACGAAATAAGAATTATGTAGAAGAGTAATGGTTGGTAGAATTCGTAGTGATCCGGTTCAATCGGAGTGTTCTCCACAGTCGTCGAGCTTGCCCGTATGCGTAAAAGAATAGATTTACTAAGATCCATGTATGAAATTGAGTGTGTAATTAGTCGGACAAGTGAGGACCATTCGGCTCTTCGAATGCTCCGGCCGGTCAGATATTCACAATATCATGTGCGGAATCCATGTATGATGATGACAAACACGAGAACTCTCTAATTAAACTGGTTTCTATTGATAATATGATGATACAAAACCACGAAACCAAACGGACAGAGTTTCCTCTCTGAAACATACAAAGTTACAAGTGACAAGTCCCAAGTCTCCTATTTATAGGTTGTGCCCATCGCACGAACCCATAGGGACGACAGGGACATTCCGTGCGGAAGGCAACTTGGATGACAGAGTCCTGTCGCACGGAAGGTGTCCTTTCATGCGAGAGGACCTAAACCAAACAAATCCGACTCTTCGACACGTATTCCTATACAATTAACTATGACACGTTACATTGACGGAGGCAATAGACATAATGCACTCACAGACTCCCCCTTGGATATTGCCGTAGTCAATAATCTTTGTCAATCCTTGTCATAGTTATTCTTCAATCTCTTCAAAGTTTTTAATAAGTTTAACATTCACAGACTCCTCCTTTTCTCTTGTAAATCATCAGACTCCCTCTTTGCAATCTCTCCTTACTTTAGCAATCTTCATTTGACGATTTATCTCCACAGTCTTTCTCTTTAGCTTGAGATTTTCTCTATTTTACATCTTATCCAGCTCCCCCTATCAATTAGCTTCCTGTCAAAACTCACTAACATTCAAATACATATTTCAGATTTCACTTGTGAAAATTTTCCAATTCAAATATCTATATTAAAATTTTAAACATGATTAACATCACTGACCCTCACACATAATCAAGTCCAAATTAATTACCTTGATTATCTAAATTATCTACCAAGTCCAAATTAATGACCTTGGTTGATAAAATCAAACAAATTGAAAATTTTCCTTTTCAGCATATTCAGATTTTGAAACTTATCTATCCAACACCAATTCTCGAAACATAAGATGAAACAAAATCTTTTTGTATTTTAGAAACTTTATGCTAAAACACACTAAAATCTTTTTGGCTTTATATGAACTGAAATTTGAGAACTATGTAGAAACATATGTACAGACATATTTTTGTTGAGTTTGTGTTAGAGGATCATACCAGTTTTTAACAAATCACAAACACCGTTGATCTATTTAAACTTTAAGCTCTAAACAGTTCACCTAGATTGTCAGTATACTAATCCATTTAAATTTCTACATAGACTTCGATTGTTTCAAGTTACGAGATTTAATGTTATAGGAACTAACTTAACAGTGTGTCCCACCTCAGAATATACTCCCATATCAAGATTCCCTGGATTCAGTCTTATAGGTGAATATACCTAATTGATATTTGTCTCTGGGTTAGTGCGAGGCCTTGAGAGCTGTAAGAGATGAAGGCTCGACTTAAAGGTGTGTTCCACTCAGGAATCTTCTAACTGTAATTGATATATCATTCGACATTTTCAATTTTTGTGCAGTTTTAGGGTTTAAAGTGCGAAAGTATTCTACAAGATCCAGGCCATTGCTGACGCAAAATCAGAAGATCTTGTATAATACCCCAAATATCAATAAGTATAAGGACCTAATATCTCAGAATCAGGCAATCTCTCAAATGAAATTTCGGAGTACTAAGTCCATATATCCGAGAGATGTTACCCCACATATTAACAAAGTTTTTGATTTAGATTTTATCTCGAAAACAATTTATTGAGTGTGTAAAAACTTATTGGCATATCATCAATAAGATTGTTTATCACTTTTTAGCTATTCATTTTTCTAGCATGCCGTGATTGTCTACTGTTGTACTATCATTTCCTCTTTTTACACTAAACTCTTTTATCTTTTTCATGTTTTTGAACCCTTTTCAAAATTTTCAAATGTTTTTGAATTTTCAAATATCTCTTACTCCCCCTAAAATTCAAAACATATTACAGAAAATTTGACAGACCGATATAGACAGCTTTATCTCGCCATCCTGTTCTGCTTCACAATCCTTGTTTAGCACATTTAGTAGATTGTTTATTCTTTTACCCCTCATGATAACAAAACATCAATACTTTTGAATTTCGAAAAACATTTTCAATTCTTGTTTTATCATGTTTTGTTTGTTCAGCAGTGAGGGTTCTGCAAATTATTTTCTCAAGTTTTGTTTTTAAATTTTCAGTATTCATGATAAATTTTTTATCAAACTTTTTCAGCTATAATGGGTTTGATCTTTTTATAGCCTATTGCTTTCTTTTCATGTGCCAGACTGCTCCCTTGTCCCTAATATACTTTGATTGACCTTCGAAACACCTGCACATGCAACAAATCAATCACTTGAACAATGCAACCCAAGCTTGCTTAGTCTTTGGTAATTTGTCATGAATTGTTTCAGATAAGCTTGGAAAATTCTTTTCATTTTTTCTCAAAAAACATCTTGTTTCCTGACTTCAACTTTTTTAGTTGAATAAAGTTTCTTCTTAACATCAAAAGTTTCTTTCTTTTTGATCACCCAAGTTTGATCGTTTGGAACATTCCTTTTTACATAAAACTTTGAATTTGTTTTGAATGTTTCTTTCTAAAACTTATTTTGGTACAAACATGGGTGATTTCACTTTCTTATCTTTTGATTTCTTTTATGCAACATGAACAGGCTTAGAATTTTGTGGACATTTGTGAGCGATGTGTCCAACTTGGTTGCATTTAAAACACGTTTTATTTGAAACATCTTTAGCGTGTTGATGTTGTTTCTTTTGAGCAAAGAATTCCTCATTAGTCTATCGACTAAATTGGGATTCTTTGTCTTTCTCGGAACTTGTTCCAAGAACAAAGTTCATCTTCTTCACAAAATTTTGCTTTTGAAACCTTTTGTTTTGATTTTTCTTCTTTTTATACCCTAAACCAGCTCTTTCATTTTTGAAAATTTTCTTTTGATACGAATTTTTTGGTTTAGTATAAAAAGATTTTTCCTTATTGTCATTCAAATTTCTTGCATCTGCTATAAGATTTTCAATCTCTGAAACCTCGATTTCGACCAGTTTAAACACTTTTTCGAGTTTTTCTAAATTCATGTTTTGAATCGGAAATTCATCGCCTGAAAACAATTTGTCAGATCTAACCATTTTATACATCATCATTATTGGATCGTCGTTCATTTTAGAATCAGATTTTGATTTTTGAAGATAATTCTTGTGAAAACTTTCCTCATCTTCAAATTGTGATTTAGAATTCTCATTTTTGGTGGAATCACTTAGACCTTCTTCTTCAAAAACTTATTCAACCACATCATTTACCAACTCTAACTCACAAACATCAGATTTGGTGTATATCACATCAATATCATCCGGCAACTGGTCAATTTGGTTTTGAACAGTTTTTAATTTGATATCTAGTGCCTTTTCCACCCCCCTCAAATTTTTACCGGCAATAATTTTCCATTATGGGAGGTGGAACTTGATGATACCCAGCCCTTTTTCCATTCCCAACAACCTTCTCCTCAGATTCACTTTCTTTTGGCTGTTTTTGACAAATTCGATCAAGAACTTATGATGAAGTTGAGTAACTGATCAATTTCTTATTGACCCTTTCCGTTTCAATTTTAGCCGTTGCCAATTCTTGCTTAAGCAATGCAATTGCATCAAGATACATGTTTATTGCATTTTTTTTAGCTTCCAAAGTAGCTTCAAGTATCCGTTTAGTATCAGCATCTTTACGGCTAATGTCAATAAATTGTTTAGTTTTACTACTCATCTTATCATATCCCTCTTTCATCTGAGAATAATCGTATTTCAAAAGATTGTTGTGTTCTTTCAATTCTTGAATTACCTTTTCTTTTTGAAAACATTCAATGCACTTTTCTGAATATTTTTGCTTTAAAACTTCATTTGTTTCATCCATTTCTTTGCATTTATTTTTCAAAACTTCTTCCTTTTGAGTTATTTCTTCACATTTTTTATTTAAAAACTTTTCTTTTTCAAGAACTTCTATGCATTTTTTTCTCAAAAACGTTTCCTTTTATTAAATTCTGAGTGAGTTTGATTTAAAAATTCTTCTTTTTCAATTACTTCTGAGTACGTTTTGTTTAAAAATTCTTCCTTTTTAGCAAGAACTGTGCGTTTTTGTTTGAAAAATTCTCCGTTTTCAGCACAGATCTCGCATGGTCCAGTGTACTTCTTACACCCAGTTTCATTTTTCTCATCATCTTTTGCACTCTCATCAAACTGAGCCATAATAACTTGATCTTCTATGTTGACCATATTCCCTTCTTCCAACACTCTCTTTTCTTTGACAATTTCTTCAACATCTTCTATTCTTTCTATTTCTCTCTACACTCTACTGATTCCAATGCTGCTGTAGTACATTTCTACAAATGCATTATAAATCTCATCAAAAGAATAATTCAAAGTATCAAATTCCTCGGGCATTTCGTCGATACGAATTTCCCCTTCGTTCTCAAACACTTCTTTATGAGAGGAGTGGTTATCAGAATCTTCTGGTGTAACATCAAAAACTTTTTTTTTCCTTTGTTTTCCATCTTTGTCTAAATATTGAATTTTGTTAAATATTCCTGAAAAGTCAAACAGATCTTTGGAACGAAGGAACAAAGTTTCGTGCGACAGGAGAGTGTTTTCGTGTGACAGGAGAGTGTTTTCGTGCGACAGGGAGTGTTTCGTGCGACAAGGAGAACTTTTCGTGTGACAGGGTGCTGTTTCGTGTGACAGGGCCCTTCCTCTCGAAAATCACGTTACATTTGTTGACATTTTTTCAAGATTTTTCATTGATTTTGATTGAATTATGGCATGATCTGTTCAAGGGTTGATTAGCATATGATTTCGCACAACATGTCCAAAATTCAACAAATTTTGTCCATGATTTTGTAACACCTCGAAAATTCATGTCCAATATCATATCGACACGTGTCATGGACTTTAAACGTGCAAGGGACTGAATTAAAAGGGCTAAAGTTGACAAACAAGGAAACTGTGTGAATATAAGGATCCAGAATGTCAACAATGGATAAATATATTTTTAAAGTAGCCCTACAAGATGTTTATACCTTCAAACGAATAAGTCATGGATCATACGAAACTAATTGTGAAAGAAAGTGAGGAATTACAAACTACAGGGGCTAAATGTGTCAACATGCTTAAAGTATACCTCTGAGTGATCTTTTAGCAGACCCGAAGCTTTGTAATGATAAATTATACTCACAAGAATGTGTGATAAAAATTTCACAAGGTTTCGATAAAGTATGAGAAAGTTATGACAATATTCGTATACGAGGGGTTAAAAGCGTTAATATCGAAATTTAAGACTTTTCGGTGAATGTATGAATAACCGGGGACCAAACAAAGTTGGTTTATGACTTGGAGTCCTTAAAAGTCAAGTTTGGGGGTTTATAGTGCAAGAAATGAGCTTAAAATCAAGTTTGGAAGGACCAGGGACCAAAATTGCAATTTATGAAACTTTGTAACCGGATCAGACTAGCCACACGGGGCGCGTAAGATCCTTATGGATCCTTAAGTGGGCCGCCTAAGGTCCCCAGATACAGAAAATGTTGGCAGCTGCCTGTTACAGCCGGTTTAACCGACTTAGATGCCTGGTTTTCAATACTTGGAGCTTGTTTGATGGTTTTAAAGAGTATAGGGACACTTGGAATGATCCCATAACATTCCTAGACTTGTTTGGCATGATCTTATTGATCCAAGAAACCTATATAAGGCCATGAAGTTGTGATCTTCAATTGCTCATTTCACTTGCAACTTCACAACCCACTTCTTGGAGGTTCCTGGAGCTCAAGCATCTTTCCTAGTGATCATTAGTTGTGCTTAGGACTATTGTAAGTATGCTTAACCTCCTTTAATTCAGTTTTGCTTAGTTTATTAGCGTTTAGTCAAACCGTCGTAATTAAGGTTTGACTTCGTCATTAATCTTAATTATTCCAGCTAAATTTCATTATGAAAGTTCCTATGAGTTGGTAATTATGTGGGCATTAAACCTCTAAAAGGTCACCCTCTGATTCCCACTCTAATTAGGTCAATTGTCGAGTCAAACTTGATTATAAAAAGTCAACAGAAAGCTAATCTTCAAATAAATGCATAATTAGCAATGTAGAAGCTATGCAACCTGTTTTGACATTAATATAACTTGGTAATTAATGAAAGAACATGTCTAAACATGTTCAACTCGACAATTTTTAGTTTAAGCTTGGTTCGGGACCGAAAGTTGCATAGTTTGACTTATGCTTTGACTTTCAGTTCTGACCCGTTTGAGCATGATTTAGGAATGCCTTAGAGCTCTAATAGGACCAAGTTACCTATAAGTATAACCCTCTGAGATTATACAACTTGGTTCATTAGTTATCTGATTCATATGCATGATTCCGTTAAATGCTTAAATGTTGACTATTATGCCCTTATGACCTTAAAACATGTATTTTGAAAATGTAAAAGTGTGGAAACCTTAGGTACTGATTTATAAACTTGTCCCTAAAATTTGACATCAGTTTGAGGTCTAGATTAGGAGTTATGCTCATTAGCGTAAATAAGAAGCTTTTTAGAAATTAAACCGGATAATTAGCATATAACATATCTAAACCTAATTTTTGATACCAAACTTATTACCCACTGATGTAATATAATATTTCGGGGTTTTTAGAAATTTTTATTTATTTTTAGGCTGAGCATAACTTAGAGTTCTAAGCTTGATTCGGTAATTGCCGGTTTTGCCCTTTTGGGCTATAAAATAAGTTTTACAAATCCTTTTGACCCCAAACCTTTTTCTACTAATCTAATATGATAAATAAAGTATTTTGAACCTTCTGGAATAATAAAAATATCAGTTTTCTTTAAAAACCCGGAAATGGCTCCAAATCGCCTTTTTAAGCGTTTTTAACGCATAGTATATAATAAAACCATTTTATAAATATAAGGTTTGATGCTTACTGATATTTTTAGTACATATTTACATTCTAACAGTAAGCAAAGGTCTTAAGCTCAGATTTCTGATTTTGACCTTTTAGGCTTATGTGAAATTACCAAAATGCCCTTAAGATGCATAGTTTGGTCATAAAGGATAGATTTCACATATAAGTTATACCTTACTGATATAACTTAGTAAATTGAGTATTTTTACTGATTACATCAGATCCGAAACTCAGAAACATGTTTAAACCCTTTTATAACCTTTTAAATGACCAAAATACCCTTACGAGGCGTAATTCGAGTTTAAAATCATTTGGGGCATAATAGAAGATATCCTACTGATATCACAACATATTTAAGGCATATTAACTCCTGGAACATGTTCATGACTCCTATGGTTACCCGTTACGCGTGTCTCGCGTTCGGATCGGCGTATGTAACTAGTTTGCATATATTAGCCGAAACGGGTCAAACCATATCGTTTTTGTCTCAAAACCCAGAATGTGTTTAAGTTACCCATGTTAAACGAGCGTACAAGCTTGTCGGGTCAAAACCACATTTAAACCGGTCTTCGCTTTATCGTGCGTTTGAACCGTGTTTTCCTTTTGAAAACTAACCGGTCTAAGTATAAACTTAATTAAAGACCCGTTAGGATTCTAATAGGTTATTAAAACCTTCGTTCTAGATTAGGAGCCCAGTAAAAGCTACGTGCACTTGCTGTATTTGAATTATACTATTGCTCAGGTAAATACCCTTAACTTATTTTCCCTATACGGGCTTGGGATACGGTACTATAAAAGTACCGCTTGGTCGGGTGTATGTAGTCATTTAAATCGTATTGTGATTGATGTATTTACATAACCTGTTTGATATGTATTATTTGGTGTATGGCCCTTGGGGGTAAATGACCATGTCCCGGATATCCTTGGCATCATTCATGAAATGGCCATGACCTAAGCACGGGGTGTAGGCGTACACCTGACAGTTGCATTATGTAAAGACTGGTATCCCACTATAAGGAATCGACCTTGTGGGCATTATACCTGTGGCGTGTCAGTTAACTTAAGTCCGGCCCTACAAACCGGCCCTAACGGACGACAAATGAGTAAAACTGTATACAAGATTATTTTGAATAATTGTCCCAAGTTATAAAATACTTTTGCCGAAGTGCATTTAAATCAATTTTCAAACTCTTTTCAAAATGAGTCAGTTAAGTTGTATTTACCAGTATAAACTAGTATAAACTGACGTATTTTCCAAAAAGGCTAAGTGCAGGTACTAGACGAAATAGGCTGGCTACTCCAGGCATCATTACTCAAGTCTCGCAAGCTTTAGATGTCAAAGTCTGTTGAACATTTTCCTTTTTATTTGATCCACCTGTGGATCTGTTTCGACTGTTTTGTGATACATAAACATTACAATTTATTCAGTTGAAAAAAATTTATATCTTTTGCTTCCGCTGTGCATTTATATGTTGTGTTGTTTGACTATGATGATATCAATTACGTCACGATACTCCCCACCGGGCCCACCGGTGACACGGGGAAAATAGGGGTGTGACAGAGTTCGAGGTCAATTTTAAGTTTTAAGCAGAAAGTGTAGAAGTAGAAGAGATATGATGTGAAATTGGATGAAATCAGCTTCAAATCTGCTCATTTCGGCTTATATGTTGTGCTTTACGTCATTGAAATCGGCCTCCAAGCTCTGATACCACTTGTGAGGACCGTTAAGCTCTTCGAATGCTCCAGCTGGTCAGATATTCACCATATCATGTGCAGAATCCATGTATGATGATGACAAACACAAGAACTCTCTAATTAAACTGGTTTTTATTGATAATATGATGATACAAAACTACGAGATTAACGAACAGAGTTTCCTCTCTGAAACATACAAAGTTACAAATGACAAGTCCCAAGTCTCCTATTTATAGGTTGTGCCTGTTGCACGAACCCATAGGGACAACAGGGACCTTCCATGCGGAAGGAAACTTGGACGACAGAGTCCTGTCGCACGAAAGGAGTCCTTCCATGTGAGAGGACCTAAACCTAACAAATCCGACTCTTTGACACGTATTCCTATACAATTAACTATGACACGCTACATTGACGGAGGCAATAGACATAATGCACTCACAGGACAAGTATGCAAACAAGTTTGTAGGCTAGAACTAAAACGTGTGTATTAGGAACATCACATACGTCACCATGAGGTTTCACTACAAGGACGTGAAAATATTTTCGAAATGGTATGGTCATAATAACAGTACATCACCATCTTCAGAGTTCAAGAAGTGATCACTACGGATCAAAAAGGCGAGTTTATCGAGTTCTCTTAATTTAGAGCTCAATTTTTATGGGAGTTTATGCATAGAGAATTAAAGATGTAGTGTGACCAAGACAATGAAATGATAGATTTATCTGTGTTGACAACAGTGACTCGCTATCACATTAAAAGGTATGCATCGACCAGTGTAAAGGCTAAGGAATAGACTCGCCTAGGAAATAACGAATTTAGTAATATAGGAGGTAAAATTATTATGTAGGTCATCGCGTTTGTCTGGGTTTTGTCTAACTTATTTCTCTGTCTTCCCATGTTCTTGAGATGATGGAACCGTTTTGGGAAATCTACTTGCAAAGTTAAATATGTTGGGATGTAACTCTAGTTAGAATGAGGATTATCCCCGTGACAAAGTAATGGGGTCAAGGAAAAATTTACAGGTGAGCGTAAGGGATAAAGTGTAAGTGTACGAGGGATTCTTCATGTTTTGTTTATATGTTGATGTTGAAAGGCTTACCCTTCAATTCTGGTAGGGTTTCGATCAAAGTGACAGGTTTCGGTGAGAATCTTAGTTTCATTAAGACGCTTACATTGGTTAAAACAAAAAAATGAGGCATTCCATTGATGAAAGCTCAATGTGTTCGAGAACATCTTCAGTCTGATAGTTGCGTCTGTCAACTACCGAATGGGTTTAACGGTACTAGTTAGTCGCTGAGTGGTTTACGAGAACTTCTATAGGCAGTGGAAGTTTTAAGCATGGAAATCATAGGTTAGGACAATTTATCCACACACACGGTTTCACAAGGATTCACATGCATCCCAAATTACTATTACGTGTGCACCCGTAATGGTAAGTTGATTTGCATGCTCACCCGAGTTCCACCTATCATATATCAAACCAATTTTGGAAAGAATAGCAACCAAGGATGTGAATCAGGATTCGAAAGAAAAAAATGACATGTCAGTGTCAATGTATTTGTGCAATAATATTACTGTGTGCAAAGGTCCGCTTCAATGCAGCGTGGCTCACGCGAGGCCCACGTGCTCA
This sequence comes from Helianthus annuus, assembly GCF_002127325.2. Classification (NCBI taxonomy): domain Eukaryota; kingdom Viridiplantae; phylum Streptophyta; class Magnoliopsida; order Asterales; family Asteraceae; genus Helianthus; species Helianthus annuus. The sequence goes on from NC_035442.2 coordinate 156,864,502, forward strand.
GGTATGAAGGAAATAAAGCTAGTGGGTCGGGGTATTATCACTGGTAGGCGGAGAAAGGACTCGTTTTCGATGAACCCAACTCCCAACGAATATGTGTCAATGTTGGGTGTTGTTCCAAACACGGACCTGAGAAGGCTCGCCACACGCAATAGTATCGTTAGTAGGCTCAAGCTGGTGTCTTCTTCGGCTCCGTGGTGTACGAAGAGGTGCAGATGATTATGATGCGAGAAGCTCCTTTAGAGGCACTGTCTCACAGCTCGCGAACAGGAGTAGATGCTACTTTTTGGCGATCCCAAGGACGTCGCCACTAGGATGATAATACAAAGGGATTGTGTAGGATCGGGATTCGATCAAACGAGTCGTTCAGAAGAGTTCTCGATCAATACGAAAGGCGGAATCAGACGTATTCATGTTATATCGGCTAGATTTGCACGTTTAATCACTTTAACTGTCGATTGTATTGATTTGATAGTGTTTACAGATCGTTCGACACTTCGGCAGCACTTCGTCTCCGGAATCAGATTGTTTCAAATGAAGACCCAAGACCACATATATATAGGAGAGCCAGACCCCATGAACTGGCCAGACCTCATGAACTTGGTCACCTCATGCGAGGTGGCCCAGCCACTTCGTGAGGGGTGGCTGGTTCAGGTCTGTTTCCTGTTTCTCTCGTACAACGTGTCCTGGTCTATCTATTCTAGTTACATGACTCGATACAAGACATAAGACGAAGTCAACAGACATATGCACTAACAAAGATTCAATCAAACAAGTCGTTCAAAAGAGTTCTCGATCAATACGAAAGGCGGAATCAGACGTATTGATGTTATATCAGCTAGATTTGCACGTAGAATCACTTTAACTGTTGATTGTATTGATTTGATAGTGTTTACAGATCGTTCGACACTTCAGCAGCACTTCGTCTCCGGAATCAGATTGTTTCAAATGAAGACCCAAGACCACATATATATAGGAGAGCCAAACCCCATGAACTGGCCAGACCTCATGAACTTGGTCACCTCGTGCGAGGTGGCCTAGCCATTTCGTGAGGGGTGGCTGGTTTAGGTCTGTTTCCTGTTTCTCTCGTACAACGTGTCTTGGTCTATCTATTCTAGTTACATGACTCGATACAAGACATAAGACGAAGTCAACAAACATATGCACTAACAAACTCCCCCTTGGATGATGACGAGTCTTCAGTGTGTCGAGTCTTCCGTCTTGATCGGTCTTCTTGCTCTTTCCAAAGTATTCTCCATTGTACGCATCTTTATCAAACTCTCTCTTACTCTTCCAGAATCTCAACCTTACTCTTCAAACTTTCTAATTCTCTTGATCAGATCTCTTGATTCATTAAGCTCTTCAGCATTAGCAGCTTCTATCTCGAACGTTATTCCAAGATTTGAATATGGCTCTTACGTCTTCAGACTCCCCCTTTCGATAAGCTGGGATCGCAGTCTGGAATTCACTATCTACAGACTTTGGATTGGAAACCTGACTCTAATCTGCATACGCTTATGCGGAAAATCCTCAGGAGTCGAAACCTAGCTCTTTCAAAGCTTTTTACCTGCACATACTCTACCCAAAACATAAGGTTTTTCATTTTAAAAACATTCATAGTCTAATCATCTAGACACCATTTGCAAGATAGACAATTTTGATATTAATGAACTCTGATTATTCACTTGTAAAAACAAATTTGGTTTCAACTTAATGAACCATTTAATCATTTCAAAATCATTTCTCATTTCAAATAAACTCTCCCAACCCTTGTTTTTCATCATGTTTAGCACTTGTAATTTTGAAAATCAGCTTTTCAAACATCAGTTGCCGAAAAAATATACACTACCATTATTTCCATATAATAAATAGTGTCACGTAGGAGCGATCAATTCACCATCTGAATTAACTTGTGAATGCGTCAAAATAAATATATGTTCGTTTTAGTTTATATGTTTTAGCACATTCAGTCATAACTATTATTTATTATTTCTATTTCTATTATTAATTTTTATAACTACCCGACGTAAATTTCTAATAACAATATGTATATGTATATATCTGACACTATTAACGCAATAGTTCTTATACGCGATATCAATAAGCCACTACAAGACTTACACTACTAGTCACCTAACTCACCCATACCAAACTCTAGCCTATAAATATATCCCATCTCTTTATCCCCTCATCTTTTTGCAAACCCTAGCCCCCACCCACACCCCACTTTCATCTATACACAACACACACATAACCTACATGTCAAGAGAGAGGGAGACCAAAATTAGAAAGGGATGCGTGAGAATGGAGGGAGTAGTCGGCCCTGGCGGCGCGTGTAGTGTAACTTTTATGTGTCGGTTCGCGAAGCCTTCGGTTAGGTATAACGCACGCTCGTCTAGCATAACCTAATACGTATTAATGTTAACATTGGTGTAATATGTGAGAAACGAGCTCTAGTGAGTCCGACCCGATTAGTAGAATTGTATAAAAATAATATATGGGTTTTGTATGTGAGATATTCAGTTATAATCGGACTTGTACGTGTATTTATGTGAACATACATATAAATATAAATACGTGATACCGGCTTGGACTTTTGATGTATAGAAAATGATCCACAACTTAAGTTGTCGGGTTTTGTTCTATAAACAGAGGAAACTCTGCCTGATTTTCATGAGAATCTATAGAATATAACGTGTGTATTTTATAATAAACAAAAGCATATCGGGACTCAAATAATTTTTATAAATATTATAAAGTATATGTTTATTCCGGATGACGTTTGTGAATCACGAAACAAGTTTAAATATAATGATCTATATTTATTTCGAACGGTTAAACGAGATTCGAAATGTAATTATCGCATGATAATAGATAATGTTATTCGGGACATTTCCATATTATCCGAATAAAATAAACTAAAATAAATACATAATGATATTTATTTATTTTAACGACTATAAATGATACGCCAGTGCGTCCTTGACCTATTATTTGACTACGTGTGTCATAAGTTTAGTATATATATTACAGGAACTCTGATAAGTCTGCCTTACTTAAATAAATTGTTAGTATGTATGATAATATTTCGAAAATGGTATTAATATATTACGCGGTCTTATAACGTGTGCTATCTTAATACAAATACACACCTACATGCACGTTAACACGATTTTATTAATATATCCAAATATATATATATATATATATATATATATATACATATATATATATTTAATCGCTCGAGAACTAAGTTGTTCTTAAGGCTTAGTACATATATGGGGTATATGTGGGATTAAACGAACCTAGAGTTGTTGTTGCATCAGAGTAATAACCTTACCATCGGGTCAGACATTTAACGATTCGGTAGAGCTCGATCACACGTGAAATAACTTTACTTTAGTATTGGTTACTTATATTGTGCTACACTTATTAGGGAATGTCTTGGTGAATGTTTGCATGATGTGCAAGTTTGTGTCTCTGACACATAACACTTCTGGATATAACACGCACCCTAAGGTGAGTTCGCAACCCTTTACTAAAAGCATGCGTCCCAGGGTTGGGACAACACACTATTTCCATGGTTTAAGAAATACATACGGTACCCCTGGATTGGGGCTACATGCGCGTTCCTGGATTGGAACCACTGAAATAAACTATCCACTGGAGGTGGACCACACTATCCCTGGATTGGGACCACCTAGTATTCCTGGATTGGAATACTATTAAATAAATACCTCAGTTTATATTTCATGTATTTAGCGGACTAAACGAACATCTATCTGAAAGTCCCCACGTATTATACTGATTAGTCGCCGGGTTTGGCGAATGGGGTATTAGTTGATAACGCTATTAGGTTTGACAAACCTCACACCGTGCTTGGATCCAGGCGTGAACTATTGACCTTGACACTTTATCAATGATGATAGACACTGATATCGGGCATAACAACTACAACAATCAAGTTTCAGTGCTACACAGTTTAGTAGCTTAGTAGCAAGTTAGTTACGCATGACATGTTTTTATAAACTAAAGTATTTAAACGAACTTGTTTTTACAATAAAACTGAAACTGTGAATTCGACAACTTTATGTTGACACACTATTGCATGCTTTGCAGGTTGTTAGGTACGGCTCGGATGGGAACTTACAGTTTGGAGAGTGTCATGGCTTTTGGTTAAACCTTTTACATTATTTTGCTAAATAACTATGATATTCAATTAAGACTGGATTGTATACTTTTGCTTCTGCTAATAACTTCAACTAATGTTTTCAAACTTGTAAAACTATTATCACTGTTCAGTTGAATGTGGTAGTTAAACGTTTTACAATTTTAACTTGAAATGGTTCAACATGATTAGTGGCTTGATCCTGGAATGTCACACGCCTTGCGGTAAAACCCTGCATGTGAAATTTGAGGGTGTGGCAGATTAGTATCAGAGCCATTGGTTATAGTGAAGTTGGTTTAAGTTTTGAAAAACCATACTATCGTTGTTCTCTTTCGAAAAGCTATGATGACACTCTGCTCCAAAGTGCAAGGTTCACCAGTCTTATTGCATTCACTGCACTAATGCCTACTTGACATGTAGGTCCCCTCGTTTATATCGATCGTCACAGAATTGTATATCCAATCTAGAGTGCGGAATCCTCTAGATCAGAATAGCACAAAAACGAGTAGAAACAAAAATTCACAATTAATCGGTTTTCTATTGATTATCCAAACAAACAGTTTTACAATCAATTTAAGACCCGCACAACCTCACAACCTCTCTCTGTGATATTGCTCTACAAACCCTAAATTTCGAATTCTCTCTCTCTCTCTCTACGTTTTCTCTCTCTAGTCTCCAAGAAGTCTAAAACCTTAATCACAAAAACATGTTTATATACCACATGTTTGTGAACTAGGCTTCCTACTGGGCTAGGCCATTTTCCAAGCCCATTACAACAAATAAACTCACTAACCAATATGCTAAGCCCATTATAAAATATCCAAAGACTAAATAATCAAACTATTAAGCTGTTGTTACAGAATATACACCAAAAGACTCCCCCTTGACAATAGCTTCATAGTGTAACTTTGTCTTCAAACATCTTGTGTTCTTTTGGTCTTTGGATAGTGTCAGCTACACAGCTTTTGACATCAACAGACTCCCCCTTAGATGATGCTTCCAATCTCAAAAACTTTCATTCATTGTAGATTAGTGAACTAGCAATCTTTGGTTAAGCAAGTACCTCCAAATTCTTCCATATCTCTTTCTCTCTGCAATGTAGTAGAAGGATCCTACCATGCATCTTCACACATTCTTCACTTCACTCTCAATCTGCACTTCATTTTGATAATTGCATCAATCTGTTTAGAAACACAAGCAAGTATCTCGAAATACCATTAGTCTTTTTTACATTTAAAGATAAACCAATATTTTATCTTATCATGCAAAAATAACTACCTTACAGTTCATAATGGAAGTCTTTTAAAAAGAAATCTTTTTGGAATTTTTTATTTATTTTTTTTCAAAACAAACTAACAAACTAAACTAAAACTCAAAAAATAATTACAATTTCATCTTTTTGTGAGAATCATGTGCAAGAAGATCATATCAGCTAAATCAAACTATTTCACACAAGCAGTTAATTCGTTGTATAATATTCGTGAAAAGCAGTCCAGGACGATTACCAGTATTGTTTATCCACTTAAACAAAATGCATGAACATTTCAAGTACCATTACCGTATGATACGTTAAGGTAATATTATTACTGAAATACTAGTGCGTCCCACTTCAGGATGTACCCCCACGATCAAGGTATGCACAAAGATTCCTTGTAGTAGGTGAGTATACTGAATTCATCCGTTTTGTTTTACAACGATAGATAATTGGTGATCAGGTCTGGGGATGGGATTGGTACAGTACCCGTACCCATACTCGTACCGGTACCGAAAATACCGGTACCAAATTTGAACAAAACTGGGTACCAAATACCGTACCAAATATATAGGTACGGTACGGGTACGAGTACGGGTACTGGTACGGGTATTTTCGGTACAGTACTCGTTTGGTACCATTTTGTTTTTATTTAGTTTTGGAGCACTGTACGAGTACTAAATAGGTAAAATTGACATGAAATAGGTAAAATTGGTACGAGTACCAATACAATACGGGTACCATATAGGTAAAATCAATATGAGTACTATAAGTACCATAATACGAAATGAAACATAACACAAAAAAAACTTTTAAAGGTCTACATAAAATTCGGTACCAGTACCCATTTTTACCCGTACCCGTACCCGTACCAATACCAAAAGTACCGAATACCAAAATCAATAAAAATGGGTACCGATACATGTACCAAATACCTAAAATCGGTACAGGTACAGGTACGGGTACGGGTACGGTATAGGTACGAGCACGGATATTTGGGAAAAAAAGCCCATCCCTAATCAGGTCAGTACTTCCGTACAACAAAGAGACCAAAATATCTAACGAGGGCTAAGAAAAATACCAATTTTTTGCATATTTGAATGACTCTCTAGGAGAGCTTCTTCATTTTTGGGTTTTTAGCTCTTTTAAGATATCCTGGTTGTGCCTAGGTCAGCATGTATCTGGATGCAGTAGAAGGACAACCCTGATATCCCCGGATGAAATAACAGTATAAAGACCCAAAACCTCAGATTTTGGCAATCTATCAACGCAAGATTTAAGGTCATTAAACCATACACCACTGATGTGTTCCCCACTCATAAACAGTTCGTTATGTTTATATCACATTGGTAAGTTGATTATTTCATGCTTTTTGACTACTGGTACATCATTTGATGAAGCTGCTATCACACTTAAGCAATTTAATTCATTTTCAGTGTGACGGTCTAACTTGCTGATGTACTATCATTTCTTCTTTTTCACACAGTGATAACTCATTTTTGATTTTTTTTATTTTTTTTATGTTTTTGATTTTTCAATGTTTTTGGATTTTTAAAATTTTTATACTTACTAACTTACTTCCCCTAAACTCACGCACTATCTAAACTCTTTTTGGCTTAGGGAAATTTCTCCCCCTAAATTTTTGTTTTTATGTGTCACACCCCTATTTTCCACGTGTCACCGGTGGGCCCGGTGGGGAGTATCGTGACGTCATTGATATCATCATAGTCAAACAACACAACATATAAAGTGCACAGCGGAAGCAAAAGATATAGATTTATTTCAACTGAACAAAATGTAATGTTTGAGTATTACAACACAGTCGAAACAGATCCACAGGCGGATCAAATAAAAAAGAAAACTGTTCAACAGACTTTGACATCTAAAGCTTGCGAGACTTGAGTAATGATGCCTGGAGTAGCCAGCCTATTTCGTCTAGCACCTGCACTTAGCCTTTTTGGAAAATACGTCAGTTTGCACTGGTAAATACAACTTAACTGACTCATTTTGAAAAGAGTTTGAAAATTGATTTAAATGCACTTCGGAAAAAATATTTTATAACTTGGGACAATTATTCAAAATAATCTTGTATACAGTTTTACTCATTTGTCGTCCATTAGGGCCGGTTTGTAGGGCCGGACTTAAGTTAACTGACACGCCACAAGTATAATGCCCACAAGGTCGATTCCTTATAGTGGGATACCGGTTTTTACATAATGCAGCTGTCAGGTGTACGCCTACACCCCGTGCTTAGGTCGTGGCCATTTCATGAATGATGCCAAGGATATCCGGGACATGGTCATTTAACCCCCAAGGGCCATACACCAAATAATACATATCAAATAGGTTATGTAAATACATCAATCACAATACGATTTAAATGACTACATACACCCGACCAAGCGGTACTTTTATAGTACCGTATCCCAAGCCCGTATAGGGAAAATAAGTTAAGGGTATATACCTGAGCAATGCATAAATCAAATACAGCAAGTGCACGTATCTTTTACTGGGCTCCTAATCTGGAACGAAGGTTTTAATGACCTATTAGAATCCTAACGGGTCTTTAATTAAGCTTAGACTTAGACCGGTTAGTTTTCAAAAGGAATACACGGTTCAAACGCATGATGAAGCGAAGACCGGTTTAGAATGTGGTTTTGACCCAAAAAGCTTAAATACTTGTTTAATATGGGTAACTTAATCACATTCTGAATATTGAGACAAAAACGATTTGGTTTAACCCGTTTCGGCTTATATATGCAAACTAGTCACATAGGCCGATCCGAACGCGAAACATGCGTAACGGGTAACCATAAGAGTCATGAACATGTTCCATAAGTTAATATGCCTTTGATATGTTGTGATATCAATAGGATATCTTCCATTATGCCCAAAACGAGTTTAAAACCAATTTATGCCCCGTAGAGGTATTTTGGTCATTTTTAAAAGTTATAAAAGAGGTTAAATAGCAATCTGAGTTATAGGTCTGATTAAATCAGTACAAATACTTAATTTACTAAGTTATATCAGTAGGGTATAACTATAGGTGAAATTTATCACTTATAACCAAACTATGCATCTTAAGGGCATTTTGGTAATTTCACATAGGCTTAAAAAGGTCAAAACTAGAATTCTGAGTTTTAGACTTTTGCTTACTGCTAAAGTATGAAAGTTTACTTAAAACATCAGTAGGTATCAAGCCTTATACACCTAAAATGGTTTTAATATATACTATGCGTTAAAAAACGCTTAAAAGGCGATTTTAAGCTATTTCCGGGTTCTTAAAGGAAAACTGATATTTTTACTATTCCAGAAGGCTTAACATATTCTATTTATCATATTATATTAGTAGAAAAAGATTTGGTATCAAAAGGTTTGGTAAAACTCATTTTATGGCTTAAAGGGGTAAAACCGACAATTACCGAATTAAGCTTAGAACTCTAGGTTATGATCAGCCTAAAAATAAATAAAAATCTTCAAAAATCCTAAAATATTATATTACATCAGTGGGTAAAAAGTTTGGTATCAACAATTGGGTTTAGATAGGCTATATGCTAGTCATACGGTTAATTTACCGAAAAGCTTCTTAATTACGCTAATGAGCATATCTCCTAATCTAGACCTCAAACTGATGTGAAATTTTATGGACATGCTTATAGATCAGTAATAAAGGTTTTAGTCCTTTCTCATCTTCAAAAAATATTGTTTTAACATTAAAGGGCATTATGGTCACATTTAGGCATTATGGAAACATGCGATGGTCTTTAATTCTAAAGAACCAAGTAGTATAACTTTGGGAGGTTATACTATCATATAACATGGTCACAAAGGACCCTAAGGCATAAATAAACTCAAGCTAATTTGGGTCAGAACTGAAAGTCAAAGCAAAGGTCAAACTTTGCGACTTTCGGTCGCGAACCGAGCCTATACTTAGAATTGTCGGGTTGAATCATGCTTAGGCATGTTCAACTAATATTTACCAAGTTGTTAAAATGACAAAACTGATTTTAAAGATATTATATCATTAGTTATGAATTTTATTTAAAACAAACCCGATTAACTTTAATTTGACCCGACAATTAAACTAAGTAAACGTGGTAATTAGGAGATGCCCTATAGAGGGTTAAACACCTACCTAATTACGATCACGTAGCCATGTTCAACGCGAACCATGGCTCAACCGATTAAAAGTCAAAGTGTTTATCGATAACGCTTGACTTTTCGGTTTAAACGCTAAACAAATAACTAAGCATGAAAGGAATCACTTACAAAAGTCCAAAGGACTTGAAAGAGGTTCTCAAGAAGCTCAAGACCCTCAAAGAACGCAGAGAATTCAGAATGGAGGGAAGGTGCAAGTGAAACCCAAAACAAGGGGGGGTATTTATAGGTTTTTGAGAACCGTTAGGATCGTTTATCGAAAACCGAACTTCAATCTCAACCATCCATGTGAGCACATGGTTTACAAATACAAGGGGCACTTGAAAACCATCAAAATTGGCCCATAGATTGATCAAAAACCATTTGCAAGAGCTGGAATGAGCTGGAAATAGCTGGAAACAGATTTTGCTGGTCTGGGGATGCCTTACGGACCGTAAGCAAAGGTCCATATGGACCGTAAGGGCCTTGCAGGTCAGCAACTTTCAAAAATGGCAAAACAGGCCCCTGCACCCCCAAACTTGGTTTTCGATGCATTTTTTGACACGTTTAAGTCCCGTTAACCTCATTTCAAAGCTCTAAAATGAAGTTAAAGTATAGGGAACTTAAAATATGTTCAAAAACATCTCGGATGCCGGTTCGTTTGGTCGTACGGTCCCGTTGTTCGACTAATTACGACGAAACACGGACGGACGCTAAAAACGATCCAAATTACGCGACGAATGGAATTTTATCAAGCCAAACACTAAAATAAAATATTTTAGTGCTTACATAAATTTTTGGGTGTCAGGGGATATTCAGAATGTAAGATATGCGTGAAAATGCAAACTTGTGCACTTTTGACACTTTTAGTCCCTGCATGACATAAAAGTTTATTTTTGCGCACCAAACACCTCTAAGCCTATATCTAAGCTATATAAAGGTTAATTAGAGTATACTAAACTCATGGTCATATTCCGGAAGGTCCGAAACCTTACGAATTGACATACTTTTGCGGTTTGACGCTTTTAACCCCTCGCATACGAATATTGCCATAACTTTCTCATACTTCATCGAAACCTTGTGAAATTTTTATCACACATTCTTGTGAGTATAATTAACCATTACAAAGGTTTGGGTTTGCTAAAAGACCACTCAGAGGTATACTTTAAACATGTTGACACATTTAGCCCCTGTAGTTTGTAATTCCTCACTTTCTTTCACAATTAGCTTCGTATGATCCATGACTTATTCGTTTAAGGGTATAAACATCATGTAGGGTTATTGGAAGGTGTATTTATCCGTTGTTGACATTTTGAACTCTTATATTCAGATACTTTCTCTGTTTGTCAACTTTAGTCCTTCATACGAAATCTTTCACACGTTCAAAACTTATGACACGTGTCAATACATTATTGGACATGAATTTTCGAGGTGTTACATTATGGAGCAAGTTTCAAAAACAGAAATTTAAACACAAACAGACTCCCACTTTAACCTGACAATAAGTTTTTCAATGTTAAAGTTTAGAATAATCATAACAATCACTGTAGTAAATAGTTCGTTACCAATTTTAACCTACTATTCACCTCAGACGCTTCACAGGAACAACCACTGTTGAACACATCAACGGTCCTTCTTGGTCATCCTGCACACACTCAACAACTCTGTTAGACTTAACAACCCAAACCTGACCGGTTTTGGATTGACTATGTAAATCCATATACAAAGCTTCTAACCAATATCCATCACACCTTTCTGGTGTCTTGGATGTCTTCCCTGTTGTTGAACAAGATTTATAACTTCCACTAGGTCTTTGATCGCGAGAGTTCCAATAAAATCTCGGATTTTCTGACCTTTGAAAATTATTATCTTGATACCTTCTTTGCCCATTATTAGACCATGAATTTGGAAAAAAAATTTGGATGTTGTTGAACATTTGAGTTACTAAAACCCCTATGTTCGTTTCTTCTTTGAAAATTTCGATTACCGTTAGTTGGTATCGATTTTGATATCCAAAATTTCTATTTTGATTTTGAAACCTATTTGATTTACCATTAAAATGACTAAATTGTGGAGAAATACTTCTTGGTCTATCAAATCTTCATGTTGTTGAAGTCTTTGATTGAAATCTTGGTTGATTATATTGACAATGTGGTTGCACATTATTATTTAAACCAATCCTATTCCCATCCTTAACTTCATCAACTTTTTGCTTATTTTTCTTTAAAGGACAAGTCGCCACGTGCCCTTTGTTGTGACATTTAAAACAAGATTTTGTCTTATAAATTCTCTTTTTGTGAAATCTCTTTTTAAATGTTTTCTTCTTTTCGTCTTCAGTATCCTCATCCATAGGACAACCAATAACGGTAATCGATACCAACTAACGGTAATCTTGGTCCGTAGGACAACCCTTAATGGTGTTAAATGACAAGTTAATCCCTCATTTAATCATGTAATTGTCTTGAATTAGATGACTACAGTTGCTTATGTTTCAGGTACATTCAGAGCTTAAAAGTGTGGAAATGAAGCTTCGTAATAGGCGCGGTTGGACTAGAGATTGAAAGATGGAGCATACATGAAGAAAAAAAATTATTAGAACTGAAGAATTAAGAAGATAGCATGATAGAGGACGAAATTACGAGAACGTAGGCGTAAACGGTGAAGAAAACGGAGTTGAAACGAAAAAGTTATGCTGAAAACAAAATTTCATGCTGAAGCCTACCGTAATTTACGGTGGCTACCGTAATTTACGGTAGACCCCAACATTTTTCGTCCACCGTAAGGCAGTAGAGACCCACCGTAACACTTTTTGGTCCACCGTAACTTACGGTGGTACCGTAAATTACGGTGGAGTCTGCGAGAAAACATGTAACTGCCTCATTAAGTCAGTTTTTAGTGTGTCTTTTCATTATCTCTCATCATTGGACGGTTTTGGATCATATTGGGGGCGATTTTGGAGAACTTGTGGGGTTTGTGAACATTTCTTATCATTCGGTTGGTGCTTTTGATTCGTATGAACAATAGTTTGATTATGATGATGATTCACCGAGCCATGTCCGGCTAAACTCTTCGGTGATCATCTTAGGTGAATGTTTCTTGAACTTTTGTGTGTTTAATTTCTGCATTTCTAGAATGATAACTTGCGTTGCTTGAATGTCATGGTGTATGTTTGATTGTTTGTAGTTTGTTAATCAATATTGCAATCTCTAGTCTTAATCGTACGTTCTTGGTGCCGTTGGCAACCGAGATATCACGGGAAGGGTTAGGGTTGGTTATTGATTAATTGGTCATCGGGAAACAACCTCGCGTTATATAATCCGAGTACTTTGTTCCCTTTTATCACTTCAATCATTTATACATGAGTTATGTCTATGTAACTCTTTCTAGTTGGAATTACACACAATTGTTTAAAGAAACTGAAACCTAAGGTGATCATTGTTCTCTCCTAATTTGTTTTACAACCAACTTTGATTTGAATTAGTTTTTAATTTAGTTTTCTAAATCAACAAACCAAACTCTTGAATTTTAATTTCTGCAATTTAGTTTAATATTAGTTTAAGTACAAAGCTATACAATCAACACATCTTCCACATACTCCCTGAGTTCGATACCCTCTTACCACTAACTATAGTTGTTTGGGGATTAAATTTGCGTGACCCACGACATCACGTCAAATTTTGGCGCCGTTGCCGGGGAGTAGTGCGCAACGTGTGTTAGTTTAATAGTTTTGTTTGTTATTTTCGAGTTTACGTTGGTTATGTTTAGTGTGCAGGTACTTCAGGTGTATGCATACTAGAGGCTCTCACAGGTCATCACCGCTATCGTTTGATCCGGAAATTGAAAGAACACTAAGACAAAACCGAGTTTCAGTGCGAGAAAACAAAATCATTGGTTCACCCACTTCACCCATCACACCGAGAAACATCATGGCTGATTCTCAGATTCCACCTACAACGGGTCAATCATCCTCAACCTTTATACCTACTTCCACCCAACCATCACCAAACACCACATTACCTAATACCACCGCTGAATTCACACCATCCAATGTCACCCAACCAATTACCACTCAAACTGAGCCTACCATCACCTACAATCCATCCACCACCATCCCACCATTATCTCATTTCTTTCCCCCAACTACGGGTCAATCAACATCCACCTTTTCCATTGCACCAAATTCAACTATTGTGCATACTACCTCATCATTTAGACCACAACACTCGGGTTTTCAGTATTCGACCATTCCATTTGGGCAAACTTCAGGAATTCAAGGGGATGGTTATGATGAGGGATTTGAAGATTTTGAGGGGTATGAAGATGATGGGTACGGTTATGGAGATTATGGTGATCAAGGGGAGTTTGGGTATTTGCAAAGTCAATCTCAAGGAATGGCAAGTGTTGGTGGAATGCCACAACAACAAATTGTACCACAACACATTCGGCCAAGACCACAAGGGCCACCAATACAACAACCGATTCCATTGCAACAAGTCCGGCCCCAACATGTACAACAACAACAATTTCAAAGACCACCTCAACGCCCACCGATGCGACAACAATTTCAACAACCGAACGCACCACAAGGGCAAGTACCAAGGCCAAATGGTCCTATTATTCTGAGAGGTAGGTATGGTGTACCAAGGAGACACCTTAGAGAAAATGTGAGGGGCATTGAAGCACATTTTCGGCCGGTAATCACGCAAAACCCTTCACCGGTAGTCATTCCTCATAATGATCAAGGGCGAACATTTGAAGTAAGAACCAACTCTTTGCAAAGTTTACCAAAGTACAAGGGGTTGGCAAATGAGGAGCCTTATTTTCATTTAGAGGCTTATGACTCTATTTGCAACACTCTTGGGAGTCAAGGGTTTTCAGCCGACGATATCAAATTGGTTTTGTTCCAATTTTCTTTGGAAGAGAAGGCGAAAAAATGGTTCTACACGTTACCTTCGGCATCCATATATACATGGGGGGAGATGCAACAAACTTTCTTGGATGAGTTTTACACCGCCCAAAAGACCAACGATGCAAGGAAAGGGTTGAGAAGCTTCCAACAACTACATGGTGAGATGTTTCATGAGGCGTTCGAGCGCTTCAATATGATGATTAAAAATTGCCCTCACCATGGGATTGAATTGTGGGAGTTGATGAATGCCTTCCACGAAGGGTTGAGTGCCGAAGATGCACGTGATTTGATGTCTATCACCGGTGGGACTTTTGGAACAAACTATGAGAACGATGATTGGGAGTTCTTGGAAAGCATGGCAACTACATCAAAGAGGAAAGCTCAAGCCTCAAGAAGAGCCCGAACGACCACTACCCGACCTCAAGTGCACGCCATAGATGATGGTAATGTTCAAACTACTAACCAAATTTATGATGTTTGTGCTTTGTGTAATGAAATAGGTCATGCGGCTGAAAATTGTCAAGGAATGTTGGAAGGGCAATACGAGGAGGTCCATGCGGTTCAAGGTCAAGGTCAGGGAGGAGGTGGTAGGAACTACAACAACATGAATTCAAATACCTACCACCCCGGATTGAGGAACCACCCGAATTTTAGATATGGGAACCCTTCAAACCAAGCTAACCCAAATTTCCAAGGAAACCAAGGATTTCAAAGGCAATATCAAACGGGTCAAAGCTCTTCGGGTGGAAATGAGATGATGGAGATGTTGAAGGCGATGCAAAGTGAAATGCAACGAATGAACCAACGTGATGAGGTTCGGATGCAAAAGGACGAGGTTCGTGACAAAAGCATCCAATCGTTGACCACTCAAATGGGTCAACTTGCGAGTGACATGGCGATTTTAAAGAAAGCAAAAGGCCAGCTACCGAGTGATACGGTGCCAAATCCCAAGAACATAAAAAGCATTAACATCAATGTGGTAAGCACCGTTCCTAGTACCGAAGTTAATGAAAAATGTCTAACTTCTTCGTGTCAAGTGAATGCAGGTTTGGAAAAAGATGTCGAAGTCGAGAATGATAGAGAGTGTGAAGCGCCAATCGTGCCTATCCGTGTGGGAAAATTAAAAATCCCTCACGCATTGTTGGACTACGGGGCAAGCGTGAGTGTGCTACCAAGCGATCTATACGATATGTACGACTTTGGTCCACTCGAAGGTATAGACACCATGGTGAGCTTAGCGGATGGAAGTTGGAGGCGTCCACGGGGAATGGTTAGGAATGTTAAGATTCAGTTGGGAGAATTTGAATACCCGGTGGATTTCCTAGTTTTGGACTATGCTTCTACCAATATGGCATCACAACAAAGGGTAATTTTAGGTCGACCGTTTCTATACGCAGCAAATGCTCAAATTAATTGTAGAGACGAGATTATTACCATGACCGAAAAGAACCGTAGGTTGTATTTTGATGTTCAAACTAGAAGGATTAGTTATGAGTCCATTGAGAGGAAGGGTGGTGAGTCTAGTGACTGTATGAAAAATGTGTTACCACGAATGAGAAAAAAACACCCACCGGACCGTGAAGAAACATATATGGGTGCGAGCAAGAGTGTATTTGATTACCCACCGAGTCAAAATGAGACGGATGCATTTTGCCCAATGACAAGCTACAGTGGGGGAGGTGATAGGAACCGATTCTTTGAGCCACCATAAATGGTGGTGGCACAGTCTGGCTGAAGACTCGAAACTTAGCGCTGCTCGAGAGGCAACCCGGGGTTTTATATTGATCTTGTTGTTTTTATCTTTCTATGTTTCAGGGCCATGGCGACATTCAAGTGTGGGGAAGATGTACGGATATTTGGGTGAAGGTGGTGATAGGAAGTCGGATTATCTACAACATCTGTTGTGGCAATATTCACCAGGTCAATGTACTCTTTCCTTAGTCTTGTTATGTTCTTTAGCTTTGAAATATTGTTAGTTTATTAGTTTGCTTTTGTTTTAACAAAAAAAAATTATGAAAAAAAAATATTAAAAAAATACCAAAAAGAAATTTGGGGTTTGAGAATTAAAGCTTTTGTTGATGTTGAATGAATTTTAGTGATCAAAGCCCTCAAAGCCATATATTGGGACAATGTATCCCAAGTGTGGGGATGGGGGAAATTTTTGGGAGTTTTAAAAAAATTTTGTAAATCCAAGTGAAAATTGTTAAAATTTGAAAGCTTGATATTGTACCATGTGACACACCGACACCCATTCCTAGTCTTTTCTTGGTGAGGATTTGAGCCACACATGATTGTTATTGATATTTCATTGTTTGAGTGGCTGTGTGTGTTGTTGTGTTAATAGAACTTGTGTGTGAATACTTGCTAAATCCTAGAATTAGCATGCTTTTGAAAATGATAGGGGGACTTTTAGGAAGCCTCGTCTAGATGTGTGAAAGTGCGGGATTGGTGGGTTGGACCTCATACTTTACATATATGAGCTTGGTATTGTGAGGGGTGGGAGTTTGGTCCTTAGAAAGCCATGTTGAGCCTTAGACCATTCGATTGTGACCCGAGCCTACTTCCTACAAAAAAATTTTACCTTTTGAGATGACCCGGTTTAGGAGATTTAGTTTGTAGTATTGATGTTCGATGTTATAAAAAAAAATGAAATGAAATGAAAAAGAAAAAAAAAAGAAAAGAGAAAAAAAAATTGTATTTAGTTGCAATAGTAGTTGAGAATGTTGAAGAAGTTATGTATATATTTGATGGTTGCTTTGTTTAGTGGTAGAAATAAAAACCGGGTCAAATCAATTAGCTCGTTCATATGTATTCCACCATTTTCCTACCTTTATACCTAGCCCCGTTACAACCCGCAAGTCCCTTTGATTCTAAAGCATGTTAGATATTTGTTAGGAGGAAACTTGATTTGTATACAAGCTTATTGTCGCGCACACACACTGACGCATTGAGTGGTTTAGCATTATGCTAATAATTCTTGTTACCGAGAGATTTTTGTGAGGGGTGTGTCTTGTGGTATGATTGAAAGTTAGTAAAAGGACGGCACATTTAGCTTGGTTTGCATGTTTGATCGCTTTGGTTTTGAAATAGTTTTTGAATGGGTTGCTTGGGACAAGTAACGGTTAAGTGTGGGGATGTGACGGGTGGTCCGTAGGACAACCCTTAATGGTGTTAAATGACAAGTTAATCCCTCATTTAATCATGTAATTGTCTTGAATTAGATGACTACAGTTGCTTATGTTTCAGGTACATTCAGAGCTTAAAAGTGTGGAAATGAAGCTTCGTAATAGGCGCGGTTGGACTAGAGATTGAAAGATGGAGCATACATGAAGAAAAAAATTTATTAGAACTGAAGAATTAAGAAGATAGCATGATAGAGGACGAAATTACGAGAACGTAGGCGAAAACGGTGAAGAAAACGGAGTTGAAACGAAAAAGTTATGCTGAAAACAAAATTTCATGCTGAAGCCTACCGTAATTTACGGTGGCTACCGAAATTTACGGTAGACCCCAGCATTTTTCGTCCACCGTAAGGCAGTAGAGACCCACCGTAACACTTTTTGGTCCACCGTAACTTACGGTGGTACCGTAAATTACGGTGGAGTCTGCGAGAAAACATGTAACTGCCTCATTAAGTCAGTTTTTAGTGTGTCTTTTCATTATCTCTCATCATTGGACGGTTTTGGATCATATTAGGGGCGATTTTGGAGAACTTGTGGGGTTTGTGAACATTTCTTATCATTCGGTTGGTGCTTTTGATTCGTATGAACAATAGTTTGATTATGATGATGATTCACCGAGCCATGTCCGGCTAAACTCTTCGGTGATCATCTTAGGTGAATGTTTCTTGAACTTTTGTGTGTTTAATTTCTGCATTTCTAGAATGATAACTTGCGTTGCTTGAATGTCATGGTGTATGTTTGATTGTTTGTAGTTTGTTAATCAATATTGCAATCTCTAGTCTTAATCGTACGTTCTTGGTGCCGTTGGCAACCGAGATATCACGGGAAGGGTTAGGGTTGGTTATTGGTTAATTGGTCATCGGGAAACAACCTCGCGTTATATAATCCGAGTACTTTGTTCCCTTTTATCACTTCAATCATTTATACATGAGTTATGTCTATGTAACTCTTTCTAGTTGGAATTACACACAATTGTTTAAAGAAACTGAAACCTAAGGTGATCATTGTTCTCTCCTAATTTGTTTTACAACCAACTTTGATTTGAATTAGTTTTTAATTTAGTTTTCTAAATCAACAAACCAAACTCTTGAATTTTAATTTCTGCAATTTAGTTTAATATTAGTTTAAGTACAAAGCTATACAATCAACACATCTTCCACATACTCCCTGAGTTCGATACCCTCTTACCACTAACTATAGATGTTTGGGGATTAAATTTGCGTGACCCACGACATCACGTCAAACACATCAACGGTCCTTTTTGGTCATCCTGCACACACTCAACAACTCTGTTAGACTTAACAACCCAAACCTGACCGGTTTTGGATTGACTATGTAAATCCATATACAAAGCTTCTAACCAATATCGATCACACCTTTCTGGTGTCTTGGATGTCTTCCCTGTTGTTGAACAAGATTTATAACTTCCACTAGGTCTTTGATCGCGAGAGTTCCAATAAAATCTCGGATTTTCTGACCTTTGAAAATTATTATCTTGATACCTTCTTTGCCCATTATTAGACCATGAATTTGGAAAAAAAATTTGGATGTTGTTGAACATTTGAGTTACTAAAACCCCTATGTTCGTTTCTTCTTTGAAAATTTCGATTACCGTTAGTTGGTATCGATTTTGATATCCAAAATTTCTATTTTGATTTTGAAACCTATTTGATTTACCATTAAAATGACTAAATTGTGGAGAAATACTTCTTGGTCTATCAAATCTTCATGTTGTTGAAGTCTTTGATTGAAATCTTGGTTGATTATATTGACAATGTGGTTGCACATTATTATTTAAACCAATCCTATTCCCATCCTTAACTTCATCAACTTTTTGCTTATTTTTCTTTAAAGGACAAGTCGCCACGTGCCCTTTGTTGTGACATTTAAAACAAGATTTTGTCTTATAAATTCTCTTTTTGTGAAATCTCTTTTTAAATGTTTTCTTCTTTTCGTCTTCAGTATCCTCATCCATCCACTTTATGAGGTGTACTGTTAGAGTCAACAGATTCTTTCAAAGAAACTGGACTATTTGGCAAGTCCACAGCTATCGGATCCTCTACAGCTGGTGTATTAGGGACAAAGTCAGTTAGCTCATTCTCATCAGGTAAAAAAGAGTAGTCTTGATTTTTAGAAGATGAGGCTTTACTAAACACCAAACCCTTTTTATCATTACTCCTTTTCAAACTTGCTTGAATTTTATTCTTAACTAATGATGATTTTTCAAATTTGTCTAACTTTCCTTTAAGTTCAACAATTTGGTCTTGTGCAATGGCCAATTCCCTGCACTTATCAGAAAATTCATTAGCTTTATCCTTTAGAGTTTCACGAGCCAAATCAATGACCTGTAACAGTTCATTGACTTTGCTTGTTAAACTGTTGATTTCCTGTTCATTTAGTTTGAGTTTGTTTAAACAATTTGACTCTCGTTTAATCAAAAGAACATTTGACTCTTTTAAATTCTCTACACAAGCTAATAGAATTTTGTTTTGCTCCGATAGTCTGTTAACCTTACCCTGTAGTTCAGTGCAATTATGACATGTATGACTTACAGATTCTGATGATGCCTTCACCTCTACTGTAAGTCCATTCACATCAGTCAAGCCCTTTGAAACTTATGTGTCCTTCTTCTCAACATTCTCCTTATCAGCTTTCTTCTTCTCTTCTACCACAACATCTGCTTCTACATCTGAAGCATGAGCTCCTACACTTTGTCTAGATGAACTCTGATAACGTTTTTCTAAAGCTTCCCACAGCTCTCTAGAAGTCCCATACTTCTTAAAGGTATGTTTAATTCCCTCTGGCAAGGACATCTTGATCACTGTTAAAGCTTTCTTCTCAGCATCAACCATAAGTTTCTCAGATTCATCCATCTACTCATCAGAAATCACTTTTACCCTTCCTTCAACACGGCGTGTAGGAGCAACATATCCATCAATCATACAGCTCCACATCCTGGTATCCTCACTTTTCACAACTACCTCAAACTCCTCTTTCCAAACAGCATATTGTTTAACGTTTATCAGCTTTGGCCAATTTTTAATTGTCTCACTAACATTGTCCATCTTAACCATCTTTAAACACGTTTTTACCGTAACCGTACTGATAAAACCGTACAATATTTTTCCGAAATCTGTGATTACCAAATTATACCGTTAGAATCGTCTCGAAATTACGAATCCAATGATATATAATGTCAAACACCTATTTTGGGAATTTCCAGAGTTTTTTTGTCCTAAAGATCCAACGAATCCAACCGTGCAAACGGTTTGTCGAGATGAGCTACGGATCACTTTCTATTTTTGAAAACATTAAATCCTCTATACGCACCTAAATACTCCACCAAAATAAATACTCCACCTTTTTAATACCTCCAGCAAATATGCTGGTTAGCCACGTTAATTATGCTGGTGAGTAAATATGCTGGTCCAAGTTAATTATGCTAGGTCACGCTAATTATGCTGGCTGAATAAATATGCCGAGAATTAAATATGCTAGCTGAACAGTTTACTATTACGACGACTAGCAAATTCGCCGATCACCGTGATAATGTCGCTGAGGACTATCACCACAGTTACCAAAGTCGCCTTTGGATTTAATTATGCTGGTAGTGTAATTATTAATTATGCTGGTAGTATAATTGTTAATTATGCTAGAAATCCAATCTTTTCAAAATTTGAAAAGATTTTATCCAGATTCTCCAAATCTCTTTAACACTTTCCTGCAAATCAGCATAGCAAATTATCAGTAATTTTCTGCAAATTTTGATGAACACCACGAAGAACACGAAGAACAGTTCTTCAAATCCTCAAGTTTCCTTCAAGCAAAAACACCAAATATGCAGAATTAAATACGGTGAACACCAGAAACAACCTTTTTCAGCCAAACACTCTAAAAATTTCGAAAATTTTCCTCCAAAATTTCAAAACCATAGCTCACCAAACCTCAAAATTTTCCAAAATTTCACCTCAAGAACCCGAAAATTCACCCTTTTCTGCAGCAACCAATTCTGAACCGAGCCAAGCAAGAGCCTAAAGCTTTGATACCAATTGTAGGTCCCCTCGTTCGTACGGATCGTCACAAAATTGTATATCCAATCTAGAGTGCGGAATCCTCTAGATCAGAATAGCAAAGAAACGAGTAGAAACAAAAATTCACAATTAATCGGTCTTCTGTTGATTATCCAAATAAACAGTTTTATAATCAATTCAAGACCCGCACAACCTCACAACCTCTCTCTGTGATCTTGGTCAACAAACAGTATAATTTGTAGAACTCTAATCACAAAAACATGTTTATATACCACATGTTTATGAACAGGGCTTCCTACTGGGCTAGGCCATTTTCCAAGCCCATTACAACAAATAAACTCACTAACCAATATGCTAAGCCCATTACAAAATATCCAACGACTAAATAATCAGACTATTAAGCTGTTGTCACAGAATATACACCAACATGACACTCACACCTGTACTGTGTTGTAGATTTGACTAACTCACAGCAGACCCATGTTAACAACTAAGAGCCAGCAAATATAGTAAACTAGGTTTGCATTAAATAGTAGATTTAATCTATAGCCTTAAACACCGCATTAGTCCTACACTAACACAGACACTCGTACATGATATACACAGACACCCATAGCTGATACATATATGCATATGGCATCCAAACATATAGCGATATTGCGGGCTTGTCAACACCATCCACATAACAATCTACTAACGAGGAACACATCAATCTGTTAGTGCATATGTCTGTTGACTTCGACTTATGTCTTGTATCGAGTCATGTAACTAGAATAGATAGACCAGGACACGTTGTACGAGAGAAACAGAAAACAGACCTGAACCAGCCACCCCTCATGAAGTGGCTAGGCCACCTCGCATGAGGTGACCAAGTTCATGAGGTCTGGCCAGTTCATGGGGCCTGGCTCTCCTATATATATGTGGTCTTGGGTCTTCATTTGAAACAATCTGATTCCGGAGACGAAGTGCTGCCGAAGTGTCGAACGATCTGTAAACAGTATCAAATCAATACAATCGACAGTTAAAGTGATTCTACGTGCAAATCTAGCTGATATAACATCAATACGTCTGATTCCGCCTTTTGTGTTGATCGAGAACTCTTTTGAACGACTCGTTTGATCGAATCCCGATCCTACAAGTGGTATCAGAGCTCAGGAAGAAGAGTTCTTACCATTTCAGCTTGATTTCTACAAAAACAACTTCTTTCTACTCATTTTCTACATGTTTTTCTCAAAATTAACTGTGAATTTGTGGTTAAAATGGTCTGAATTTCACATATAACACGTAAAACACCATTTTTGAACAAATTTTGGACCAAATTACACCTAAAACTGATTAAAATTTGATAAAATCATGGAGTCACTACAACAAAAATGGCTTTTTAGGACCTTTTCTGTAGGACGCTTGTAAAAGAGGGTCCTAAAAAACTATTTAATAGGACTAATGAACTTTTGGGGTCCTTTTATAATATACTCTACTAAGCCGGTGTCCTAAAAAACTATTTGATAGGATGGATGATTTTTTGGGGTCCTATTATAGTATAATTTAATAGGACACTTAAAATGTGGATACTAATAAAGTACTTTATAAGACATTTAATTGTTAGTGTCCCATTATGTGGTACTATATTAGGGCACTTGATCATCAGGGGTCCTATTATAACATAACTTAATAGGACACGTTGTAGTTAAGTCATAAATGTTCAGTGTTATAGGACCCTTTCTAGTCGAAGTCATATTAGAACTTAACTTAATAGGACACTTGACACTTGGGTCTTATAACTTTATACTTTATAGGACGCTTAATCATTGTGGTGTTATTATATAATACACCGTAATAGGACACTTGATATTTGAGTCGTAAAACATAAGTTTTATAGGACGTTTACTAGCTAGAGTTTTATAATAACACTAGGTTATTGACCAGTGATTACACGAGATGGTAGTAAACAATAACCCGGTTGTAGTTTGGTTCCACTTGCTTTTATTTACTGGCTAACAGGCTAGGGTTTGATTCTATGCGTCCCTTTCAATCGAATTTCACAAAGAAGGATTGAACCATTATCGCGGTCAACAATTGACGATTTCAGAATTCCTTTCAATCGATTGAGAATTGAGAATTCCTTTATCGCGGTCAACCACTCGATTGATAGCCGGACCAAAGTGCTACTGTAGCCCCATCTCCACCACACCACTCTCTGTGTTCGATTGAGAATTCGCAATTGGGTACTTTAACCTCTGTATTTACGTTTGTATGTGTGTTTTTCAGGAGTTTTCATTAATTGATTCGAAAAAAGAGTATCTTTTTTTGTTTTTTCGATGGTTTAGGTTCTAGGGTTTTTTTTTTAAATTTTTTTATTTTTATTGATCTATCACTACAAAAAATGTCATTTAGTGGCACACGATTTTAGTGACATTTAGATTTTGTGCCATTAGGTTTTTCATGACACTTTATGTATGCCATGTTTGTCTAACACATACTTTTAGTGGCGTTTAGCATTTATGTTACTGATTTAGGTTTTTTACTTATGCCACTAAATAGTTAAAACATTATGAAAATTTCCCCGTTCCCTCCTTCAAATTCTTTGATAAAATTCCCCCCAATCAATGACCTCCATTTCAAATTTCTTCCCTCGCATTGAAAAAGAAAACCCTAGCCACAAACATCTCTCATTCTAGAAAAAACCTAACCTCAATCTTCAACAGTATTGCACGACCAACGTTCTTCGTCTTCAAACACTAGACATCCAGGTAACTCGTTGATATCAGTAGCAATCATTTTAATATAAGTAACGTCAATTTCTATGTACTTTGTTTTGTCTTCGTCGATTTCACTAGCCTTCTTTGTTTCGATTCCTAACTGCTGGTTGTTAATGTAGCCATCTTCGGTTACTCTTCGATCATCATTCTTCAAATCCGGTGTGGAATACTTCAATTTCGTTCCAGAAATGGGGCAATTGGCTTTTAGATTTCAATTTCAAGGTATGTGACCTGCAACCTTATAGGCTTCGATGTTGTTAATTTATTCCTTTAATTTTTCTTAGTATGGAATGAGTTGAGTATATGACATAACTTATACCAAATTCTTTAATGTTTCATTGAGATGAAACCTGTTACTATTTCATCATGATGGATCTTGATTAGGTTTCCTTGTAAGTGTCTAGTATTTAACCCTACACTATTTGCACACCATGTGTTTGTTGAAATGTCTAAGTAACACATGGTACAAAATTGCATCTTGCGAGATAATTTGATCATCACATTGCATGATTCAGAGGGAAACCAAGTATCATAGTCATATTGTGTTGAATTAGGTTAGTTTGTTCTTTTTTCCACTATCTATTTTGGTGTTGATGTTGTTTGTTGTGTGTAATTTAGGAGGGAGGGGGCTTGATATCTAAATTTCTATGTTGTAGAAATATTTTAGGTGATGTTTTTGTGTATTTTCGGGTCGGCCTGAATCTGCTCACCCTTAGGTCTGGTGGCTTACTTTGAACCTCTGAGGTAGATGGTCACGGTGGTTTGCATATGCAGCTCTTTGTTGTCACTTGTAAAATGTTCATATCGTTCTGAACTAGATTAGTTTATTTGCTGACATGATAGGTATGCTATAATGTGTTGTTTTTCATGTTTATTGGTGTATCATTCAGATAATATTGTATTGGTGTGTGATTTGTTTCAAAAGAAACTTGGTTTTTAGCTTATCCGAAATAAGAAATATGTTGATATCCTTATTATAATCATGTGTACGTCGACCTACTTGGACCAAGTTTAGAAGATTTATTTAATTACTGTAACCGAAAATTCACTTTAAAAACGGTTTTGATGCTTGCCGATTGGTAATTATCTCAACTGTGATCGTTTACCTAACTAGAGCTGATGAGCATGGAGTTAAAATAATCAAGCATGTCAAAGGAGGATTGAATCCAAGTTCAGTTTATCAGTTGCAATTCAACAGTCCACATCTCAGAGAATCAGTAAAAATTGGTGCGGTCATTGCTCTAACGGTTCGCCTTGCTAAAAATAGACACTTTTGTAGTCAACAACACCAAAAATTTAGATTTGTATAATGATTTATTATAATGTATAATGGCTATATATCTATCTTTACAGGAAGCTGTGGCAGTTGGCAGGTCGTTTGCTACAGTAAAGGGGTATAATATGGATAGGAATAAAGAAATGATAGCTATGGGGGTTATGAATATTGCGCTGGATCTATGACTTCCTGCTATGTTGCCACAGGTACATTTATTACATGTTGATATTTTCTTGCTATAATTTCAACATCATAAACTAATAGAAAAACTTGATAAGACATACAAAAATCAGTTGACTTATATGCTCGATTTCAATTTGTTTATTCAGGTTCATTTTCGCGCACTGCTGTAAACTTTTTTGCTGGCTGTCAAACAGCAGTGTCTAACGTAGTCATAGCCATCACGGTGCTCTTAATGCCACAATTTTTAACGGGGCTACTGTACTACACTCCGGTTGCCATACTATCCTTGATTATCTTATCTGCACTACCGGGACTAATCAACTATACTGAAGCTTATAATATCTGGAAAGTTGACAAACTCGACTTTTTGGCTTGTGCCGGAGCTTTCTATGGTGTGTTGTTTGCTTCGGTAGAGATAGGTCTTATGGTTGCGGTAAGCATTTGCCTTTACCGTCTAAATTAATTTATATATATAGGATAAGGATCGATCGGAACACTATTTTGTGTAAACAGGTAAAACAAAATATATCATTCACTTTTTCAATTTTAGAATAAACGGAAAGTAATAATAAAAAGTAATATTGTTTGTTCGTCTCGCCTAAGATTATATATATATATTTGTGCGTGCGCGCGCACGCACATGCGTATGTTAATGATCACAAACTAAATCAGTTTTATGGTATTTTATGTACATAAACATATACGTACATTTATATGTAAGAATTATAGATTTAGAAGATATATGTTATTAATCAAAAAATTAAACGAGTTTGGTTTGGTTTTTTTATGGTGGTATATTTAGTGTTTTGTCACCATTATTTTTAAATTAATTAAAATAACGGTAGTATCTAAAAGTGCAAAATTCTAAAAGTTTTGAGACTGTTGTGTGATCATACATTGGTACTTGTTGAATTTATTATACATTTAAATTTCAAAATTTAGATGATAATTTTTGTTTGAATTTAACAGAGAAATCGATTGATCAATTATTATTTCTGTTCATCATAAAAGTATTCGGCTATCATGAAAAATTGTTCTTTAAGTAAACAAATAACTATCTT
Organism: Helianthus annuus; assembly: GCF_002127325.2. NCBI lineage: Eukaryota > Viridiplantae > Streptophyta > Magnoliopsida > Asterales > Asteraceae > Helianthus > Helianthus annuus. The sequence goes on from NC_035442.2 coordinate 156,891,457, forward strand.
CGATAGTTACAGTTTTAATGGGAAGGACATTTTTTTTGTAAATAGAGATCATCAAAACCCCTCTTTCAAAACAGAGTAAAATGCAAAATGGTCCATAAGTTTAGGTTATTTTTTTCCACTTCGGTCTAAAAATGAATTTTTTGTATCTAAGTACCTGAGGTTACATTTTTACTGTCATTTCCATCCAAATGGTAAACTGGGCTAGAAATTTCCATCCATATGCATTCATGAGGTTTCCTTCACCGTGATATAAAGCCAGATAACTTTTTGATGGGTTTAGGGCGAAAGGTAAATCAGGTACTCTCTTTTTGTACGAACTCAATTGCACATCTAATGAGTTTATATACATTTTCTGTTTGAGATTCTGATCTTCAACATTTTTTTTATGTTTGGTTATATTTCCAACAGGTTTACGTTATAGATTACCGTCTGGCCAAAAAGTATAGGGATCTCCATACACATAAGCATATACCATACAGGTATTGGATTTCATTATGCAAAAATTTGAGCGAAAATGATGTTATTTTACTATTTGCTAGCTGTTAGGCATCACAACTGATTACTGATGTATACTTTTTAATTTTTGTTCTAGAGTTTAATAAATATTTGTTGAAAACTAAAATCTAGGTCGGAGATGAAGTTTTCCTCAAAAGCATTCCAAACTCTACCGAGACTGTAGCAAGAGGAAGGGTCCAGAGCTTGGACCCAAATGATCTAGTTGGTGGTACAAAGATTGGGCCAGAATGGTGTGAGGTAAACGTTCAAGTACCAATAAAAAAATGAAAACTTGGTAAGACCATATGATTTATTTTCTACAATTCAAGATTGTATTGGTGCATCGATCGCATGGCCCTATCCATTCATCTCGGTATATATTTGTTAAACTTGTGATACAAATAATTTTAATATCATAGAATTTAATGCTTATACATGGATGGTTTATTTGTAGGTAGTCCATGAGGATTGAGGACGCATGATGACTCAAGATTTTATGCTTCTTATTTCTTTAATTGCTTTTAATTTCTTTGTTAAATGTTAAGACTTTAAGTTAGATAATGTTATAACTTATTTATGGTTAGTGTTTTTGTTATGAACATGCTTATTTGAAATATAATGAAGTTTTATTTCTTTCATTAGTTGATGTTATACAATAACTATTAAGATGTTATATGTTGATGGTCTGTTTATAAAATTAGTTTTATTATCTTATTTGAGATATTAGGACCATTTTCTTGATATTAAAGTAGCTACAACGTTACATCATAAGGGTCCTATAAATTAATTTTTAAGGATGCTTGTATGTGTATCAAAAGATTAAAAGTAGATAATCACATATTAGAACATTGTAAATGTGTCTTAATATGTTCTTTTTAGGACGCTATTTAAGTTGTCTCTAGACACATTATGCAACCATAAAATTGGTTTCATAATCTTTTTTGTTATATTAGAACCCTTTTCTTGGTACTAAATTAGCTATAATGTTATATCATAAGGGTGCTATCAATTAATTTCTAAGGACGCTTTTAAGTGTATCAAAAAATTAAAAGTATATAAGCACATGTTAGAACATCGTAAAAGTGCCCTAATATGTTTTTATTAGGATACTATTTTGGTTGTTCAAAGACATATTACGCGACCATAAAATTGGTTTCATAATCTTATTTGAGATGTTAGGACGCTTTTTTAGTTTCGCGACTTATTACGACCCCTTTACATGAAACGCTTTTACCGTTGGTCCTATTAAATGAAAGGTCTTATAAAATAGCATTTTAGGACGCTTTTGCGCGTACTAAAAACCCAGTTTTCTTGTAGTGAGTTCTGGACTTAGATATCCCAAACGAGTTGAAATCTTGCTGAAATGAGGTGAAAAAGTGTTCAAATTGCATGAAAATTGGACCAGATTGTTTGAATTTCGGTCCAAGCCGCTTGAAGATCATCCAGATCGCGTGAAATCTATTCAAGTCATTTAAAAAAACTCCAGGTCACACGAGTTGAACTCCAGGTCACACGAGTTGAACTCCAGGTCGCACGGGTTGAATTCCAGGTCGACCAGGTCGTTTGAACTTTGATTTCATCAGCTCGCACGAGTTGATCAGATTGTTTCAAATATTCAGATTGTTTGAAATTCCAACTCATTTGAACAAGGTCGTACCAAATCCAGGTTGTACCAATCTCAGGTCGTACCAAATTCAGATTATGCCAACTTCCAGGTCGTTTGAACTTCAGACCGCACGAACTGATCTCAGATCGTGTGAATTACCAGATCGTTTGAAAACTCAATTCATTTGAACAATCTGTTATTGTGAACTTTCGATACCGAACCATAGAAAACGAATTCTATAACGAGTTCAGTACTACCTCAGCTACTGCAAGTTCAGTTGCTCATAACGTAAACATGGAGAATGAAATGGGAACGTTACAGAAACCTCCTAAGTTGATGACCATTGAAGAATATTACAGTTGGCAAGAACGGTTCGAGAATTGGGTTCAAGCAAATCATCTAATGTCTTGGGTTTGTATTGAAACTAAGTATGTTCGACCTCGTTCTGATGTGAGAGTTATAAAGATTATTTCTGAATTTTCGGATAAAGAGAGAGACATGTACAAGGCAGAAAAAATGATGATCAGTTTACTTCAACAAGCTGTGAAAGAAGACATTTTCGTATTACTTCAACATGATGGTAGTGCACGTTCGATTTGGGAAGCACTTCGCACAAAATTCGAAGGAAGTAGGGAGATGATCAAGAATAAAAAATCATTATTAAAGAAAGAATTTGAATTGTTTTCAAGTTTGCCGGGTGAAACTACAAAAACTCTTATTGAGAGATATTGTCATTTAGTGCGTTCAATGACCCGGTTGGATATCAATAAAGATCGAGAGGAATGGGTTGAAAAATTAGCCGATGCTTTACCTCAAAATGAATGGGGTACATATCTTATGATTTTGAAGAATACCGGAGAGTATGATAGATTGTCAATTGCTCAATTCATTGAAAAACTTGAAGGACAAGATCTTGAACAACAAAAGATCGCTAGAATGAACAATTCAAGTGGTCAACAAGATATCAAGATGTATTTCAAAGGTAATGTTCAAAATGTTGAAGCTAGTCCAAAGATCCAGACCGCTTTCAGCGCAGAAAACTCATTCGGATCACTCAATCAAAGTTCAATCAACAACAGTGGATTTTCTTCATATCCGAGTGTTAATCCTAATGTTTCAACTTCAAATTATCAGTCTCAAAGCTCAAACAATGGTAATGGTCATGTGCTACAATGCAACATCGCGTTGCATCTTCAGAACAGTCAGAATTTCTCTGAAGAAGTCGATAAAGGTGATATGGCATTACTAGTTACCGTGTTAGAATCATATGAGAGTTTGGTTGCGGGAAGGATCGGAAATTCTATGTTAACAAGAGAGGATTACGATCAGATTGATGCTGAGGAAATGGAGCTAATGGATATTAAGTGGTATTTAGCAAGTGTGTTGAGGAGAGCTGAGGAATTTAAGCAGATTACCGGAAGAGATGACTTACGTGACGCTAATGTTTCTACTTTAGGTTTTGATAAGTCTAAAGTTAGTTGTTTTCAGTGCAGGAAAAAAGGACATTTCAAGAGGGGATGTACCAACTGAGAAGCAAGTGGAGCTCAGAATCCTTTCGGGAACAATGAATATTATCGGAAAGCAATATATCATCAGGTAGCTCAACAACCGTCATCATCCCGTACTATTTAAAACAATGAATATTATCGGAAAGAAGATGAAAGATTGCCAGAGGGATTTAGCTGGGACAAATATATTCCAGCTGAAAGTAACTCAAAGTTTAGAGCATTTGTTGCACAGATCATTCAAGAGCCAGAGTTGATGAAGGAATGGATGGATGTGTTTGCAAATGATTAGAAAAGTCAAGATGGAGAGTCTGTCTCTTCAGAAGATAGTTCAGAAAAGACACCAGTCTTTGATCAATTACCAATTGATAGCAGCGATAATGATGAAGAAATTAAACAAATAAACATTGGTAAAACTCATTTATCTCCTGAAAGTTTCAAATTTTATTTTGCAGAAAAATTGGAGAAGCTAAAGGAGAAACGAGCAACAAAAGAAAAGAAAGAGGTAAAATGTGAGAATGTTGCTCAGGACGAGAAGTATGAACAGAGTGAAGAAGTTAAAGTTGTTGAGAAGATTGTTGAGATTGAAAAGATTGTAGAGGTCACAAAACCTTGTCTGAAATGTTTGGAACCATGCAAACATTGTGAAGAGAAAGATAAGAAGTTTAGTGAGCTAGATAAGTTGAAAGAAAAATTGTTGTTTGATGTTAAGTATGTAAAAGAATCGTATGATGTGTTGAACAGAACGGTTAATCAGTTGGAAAAGACAAACTCAGAAAGGGAAGATGCTTTGACAATGATGAATGCAGTGATGGTGTCTAAGCAGAAGGCCATCAATCACTATATTGATGAGTGTACTAAGTTGAAGCAAGAATTAGAGACTGAAAACATTGAGAATGAAAGAATCAGACGATTGCTAATGAGTTACTCAAGTTCTGATTACTTGATTGATAGAATCTATCCGACAGTAGCAGGTTTTGAAGCCTTTCAAGATAAGAAGTCGGAAGATACGGATACTGGTAAGAAACAAAGTGCAAATTATAAAAGGTGTCTGCCTCCAGTTTGGGAAGGGTATTCACCGAGACATCCAAACTCGGAACAAGTCAAAAAGGCAGTCAATATAAATTTGAAGTCAGAAACAACGGATGAGTTGCCAGATAACATCGATGTCACTTTCACAACATCTGATACAGATCATGAGTCCGAGTTGATTAAGAAAGCGGTAGATTAGGTGTTGGATAACAATGAGGAGTCAGAGTCAAAGTCTGAGTCTGAAACTTCGAGTTCATCAGTCAATAGTTCGAGTTCATCAGTCAACAGTAGTCATAATAAAGAGATTCCGAAAACAGAAAATAGTTTGAATGATGAACCAATCAAAGTGGCATATACTTTGAATGATTGAGACAAATTATATTCTGATGAGGAATTTCCAATTAAAAATGTGAAAATTGAAAATATTAAAACAGTTTTTAAATTGATAAAAATAAAGTTTTCAGAAATAAAAGATAAAATGGGATTTTCAAAACCTAAATATACTTATAGAATTCAACAACGTTTAAACAAGAAGAAAGGTTTCGGTCCAGGTCATCAAAAGAAACCAAATTATAAAAGCAATTTCAAAAAGAAGGTGTTGGGTTTTGATGTTGAAAATAATCAAAAAAATTAAAGATTTTAAATCAAAAACTGTATTTGTTTCAGGGGCAAGTTTTGAAGAAGAGAAAAAGAGCTCATTCTGGAAGCAATCGAACAAAGCGTTTCTTGCAGAAAAAACAGAAACATGAGAAGAATGAAGCTAATCAGAAAAAGGAGACAAAAACCTGTTACCGATGCAAAAAAGTTGGTCACATCACCTGGAACTGTCCAAAGGCAACCAACACACAAAAGGGAGTGTCTTCTAAACTCAAAGAAAAAGTTGTTGATAAAACGGAACCACCAACTGAAAAATTTAAAATGTTTAAAAATTCAAAATATGAAGTTGGTGAGTGTTCTAAAAGGTTTTATAAAAGAAGAGTGAATCTTAACAACCAAACGTGGGTTGCTAAGAAATCAGAGGTTAAATCTTGCGATGAATTTGTTTCTTCGGAAGCAAAGGAGTCACTTTCTGGCGATGAATCTGACTCGTCAAAGTTAGAGGAGCCACAAGATGAGCTAAAAAGAGAAAAGTCAGTACCGCCAATGGATGATGTCAACTTTCCACCATTGCGGGCTGCAAATTTAAAATCAAAATTTGGAAAAGTGGAAATTTCGAATCAATTATATTCTAAAAAGAAAGAATTCGATGTCGAAAAGGCTTCAATGGGAAAGTAAAACATAGTTTTGGAAAAATGGTCGATGGTAGGGCCAAAGGGGTAAAAGAATTTTATGAATCAAAGAGGAGAACTTACACACCGAGTGAAAATAACTCGGATGCACCCAAGGCTAGTCAGGCTTGGGTGTCAGCATTCTTTGTTTGAAATCCTGACTTGCCGGAGCTCCCAATGTTGGTAATCGTGGAGCATGAATCGGCATCTTTCTTAGGAAAAAAATGTTTCTGTGAAAAATCTACAAGTGATAATTTTTACAAGTGGTTGAAAGAACAAAGTGATGCATGAATCCCCATGTTGTGTGAATTCAACAAAACTAATTTTCCGGAAAAACCATTTTGATTAAAACAAACATAAGTGTTTTGAAATCATAATGGGAAAATAGTCTGTTGTCAGGGGGAGTTCTGATTGTTTAAACCAAAAGAATGGAGAATTGAAGCAATTCACATCAGTTTGTCATTTTATTTGTATAGTTTATTACTTTTACTTTCAAATTTTCCTTGAAAATCAAAAATTAAAACATATTTTTGATTTTAGGGGGAGTAAAAAATTTAGAAATTTTAAAAATTTGAAAAATCCAAAAACATTGAAAAATAAAAAATGAGTTTTGTTGTGAAAAGGAGGAAATGATAGTACATCAGTGGACTATCACAACATGCTAAAGAAATAGAAACTCAAAATGATTTTAAACAAGTCTCACTGATGATGTGCCAGTAGACTTCACACGACTAGTAGATTGAATTTGAGATATAAACCTAAATATCAGTACTTGCTTATCTCGTGGGGAACATCTCTCGGATATATGGGTAACCCCCGAAATCTTGTTTGAGAAATTGCCTGATTCTGAGATACTAGGTCTTTATACTGTTTGATATTTGGGGTATTATACCTGGTCTTCTGATATTGCGGAAGCAATGGCCTAGACCTAGTATAATACTTAATACGCTTTAAAAGCTTACTATCTGCATAAAAAAATGAAAATATCGAAAGATATGAATCAATTGCAGTTGAAGAAAAGATTCCCTAAAGGGAACACACCTAAAGTCGAGCCTTCATCTTTTTGACTGAACGGAAGTTCATACTTGAGATCTCAAGGTCTCGTACTAACCCAGATACAGATATCAAATTGGTATACTCACCTGTAAGACTGAATCTAGGGAATTTTGATACGGGAGTATATTCTGAGGTGGGACACGTTAATAAGTTTAAGTCCTTAAAACACTAATTCGTATCTCGAATCAATTGAAACTTGTGTAGAAGTTTAAGTGGACAACAATACTGACAATCAGAAGTGAATTTGTTTAAGACTTAAAGTTAAATCAAGACCAACAGTGTTAGTGATAAGTCTCAAAAACTGATATGATCATCTTACACAAACTCACAAAAAGATGTCTGTATATAGTTTATTTCCCAAAATCCAAAAAGATTTTCAGTATGTTTTAGCATAAAATTTTGAAAATTCAAAAAGATTTTTTTCATATTATTTTCGGCAACTGATGTTTGAAAAGCTGATTTTCAAAATTCCAAGTGCTAAACATGATGAAAAACAAGGGTTGGGAGAGTTTATTTGAAATGAGAAATGATTTTGAAATGATTAAATGGTTCATTAAGTTGAAACCAAATTTGTTTTTACAAGTGAATAATCAGAGTTCATTAATATCAAAATTGTCTATCTTGTAAATGGTGTCTAGATGATTAGACTATGAATGTTTTTAAAATGAAAAACCTTATGTTTTGGGTAGAGTATGTGCAGGTAAAAAGCTTTGAAAGAGCTAGGTTTCGACTCCTGAGGATTTTCCGCATAAGCGTATGCAGATTAGAGTCAGGTTTCCAATCCAAAGTCTGCAGATAGTGAATTCCAGACTGCGATCCCAGCTTATCGAAAGGGGGAGTCTGAAGACGTAAGAGCCATATTCAAATCTTGGAATAACGTTCGAGATAGAAGCTGCTAATGCTGAAGAGCTTAATGAATCAAGAGATCTGATCAAGAGAATTAGAAAGTTTGAAGAGTAAGGTTGAGATTCTGGAAGAGTAAGAGAGAGTTTGATAAAGATGCGTACAATGGAGAATACTTTGGAAAGAGTGAGAAGACCGATCAAGACGGAAGACTCGACACACTGAAGACTCGTCATCATCCAAGGGGGAGCTTGTTAGTGCATATGTCTGTTGACTTCGTCTTATGTCTTGTATCGAGTCATGTTACTAGAATAGATAGACCAGGACACGTTGTACGAGAGAAACAGGAAACAGACCTAAACCAGCCACCCCTCACGAAATGGCTAGGCCACCTCGCACGAGGTGACCAAGTTCATGAGGTCTGGCCAGTTCATGGGGTTTGGCTCTCCTATATATATGTGGTCTTGGGTCTTCATTTGAAACAATCTGATTCCGGAGACGAAGTGCTGCTGAAGTGTCGAACGATCTGTAAACACTATCAAATCAATACAATCAACAGTTAAAGTGATTCTACGTGCAAATCTAGCTGATATAACATCAATACGTCTGATTCCGCCTTTCGTATTGATCGAGAACTCTTCTGAACGACTTGTTTGATTGAATCTTTATTAGTGCATATGTCTGTTGACTTCGTCTTATGTCTTGTATCGAGTCATGTAACTAGAATAGATAGACCAGGACACGTTGTACGAGAGAAACAGGAAACAGACCTGAACCAGCCACCCCTCACGAAGTGGCTAGGCCACCTCGCATGAGGTGACCAAGTTCATGAGGTCTGGCCAGTTCATGGGGTCTGGCTCTCCTATATATATGTGGTCTTGGGTCTTCATTTGAAACAATCTGATTCCGGAGACGAAGTGTTGCCGAAGTGTCGAACGATCTGTAAACACTATCAAATCAATACAATCGACAGTTAAAGTGATTCTACGTGCAAATCTAGCCGATATAACATGAATACGTCTGATCCCGCCTTTCGTATTGATCGAGAACTCTTCTGAACGACTCGTTTGATCGAATCCCGATCCTACACAATCCCTTTGTATTATCGTCCTAGTGGCGACGTCCTTGGGATCGCCAAAAAGTAGCATCTACTCCTGTTCGCGAGCTGTGAGACAGTGCCTCTAAAGGAGCTTCTCGCATCATAATCATCTGCACCTCTTCGTACACCACGGAGCCGAAGAAGACACCAGCTTGAGCCTACTAACGATACTATTGCGTATGGCGAGCCTTCTCAGGTCCGTGTTTGGAACAGCACCCAACATTGACACATATTCGTTGGGAGTTGGGTTCATCGAAAACGAGTCCTTTCTCCGCCTACCAGTGATAATACCCCGACCCACTAGCTTTATTTCCTTCATACCTGAGCACGTGGGCCTCGCGTGAGCCACGCTGCATTGAGGCGGACCTTTGCACACAGTAATATTATTGCATAAATACATTGACACTGACATGTCATTTTTTCTTTCGAATCCTGATTCACATCCTTGGTTGCTATTCTTTCCAAAATTGGTTTGATATATGATAGGTGGAACTCGGGTGAGCATGCAAATCAACTTACTATTACGGGTGCACACGTAATAGTAATTTGGGATGCATGTGAATCCTTGTGAAACCGTGTGTGTGGATAAATTGTCCTAACCTATGATTTCCATGCTTAAAACTTCCACTGCCTATAGAAGTTCTCGTAAACCACTCAGCGACTAACTAGTACCGTTAAACCCATTCGGTAGTTGACAGGCGCAACTATCAGACTAAAGATGTTCTCGAACACATTGAGCTTTCATCAATGGAATGCCTCATTTTTTTTGTTTTAACCAATGTAAGCGTCTTAATGAAACTAAGATTCTCACCGAAACCTGTCACTTTGATCGAAACCCTACCAGAATTGAAGGGTAAGCCTTTCAACATCAACATATAAACAAAACATGAAGAATCCCTCGTACACTTACACTTTATCCCTTACGCTCACCTGTAAATTTTTCCTTGACCCCATTACTTTGTCACGGGGATAATCCTCATTCTAACTAGAGTTACATCCCAACATATTTAACTTTGCAAGTAGATTTCCCAAAACGGTTCCATCATCTCAAGAACATGGGAAGACAGAGAAACAAGTTAGACAAAACCCAGACAAACGCGATGACCTACATAATAATTTTACCTCCTATATTACTAAATTCGTTATTTCCTAGGCGAGTCTATTCCTTAGCCTTTACACTGGTCGATGCATACCTTTTAATGTGATAGCGAGTCACTGTTGTCAACACAGATAAATCTATCATTTCATTGTCTTGGTCACATTACATCTTTAATTCTCTACGCATAAACTCCCATAAAAATTGAGCTCTAAATTAAGAGAACTCGATAAACTCGCCTTTTTGATCCGTAGTGATCACTTCTTGAACTCTGAAGATGGTGATGTACTGTTATTATGACCATACCATTTCGAAAATATTTTCACGTCCTTGTAGTGAAACCTCATGGTGACGTATGTGATGTTCCTAATACACACGTTTTAGTTCTAGCCTACAAACTTGTTTGCATACTTGTCCTGTGAGTGCATTATGTCTATTGCCTCCGTCAATGTAGTGTGTCATAGTTAATTGTATAGGGATACGTGTCAAAGAGTCGGATTTGTTAGGTTTAGGTCCTCTCACATGAAAGGACTCCTTTTTGAATTTTCAAAATTTTATGCTAAAACATACTGAAAATCTTTTTGGATTTTGGGAAATAAACTATATACAGACATCTTTTTGTGAGTTTGTGTAAGAGGATCATATCAGTTTTTGAGACTTATCACTAACACTGTTGATCTTGATTTAACTTTAAGTCTTAAACAAATTCACTTCTGATTGTCAGTATGGTTGTCCACTTAAACTTCTACACAAGTTTCAATTGATTCGAGATACAAATTAGTGTTTTAAGGACTTAAACTTATTCACGTGTCCCACCTCAGAATATACTCCCATATCAAAATTCCCTAGATTCAGTCTTACAGGTGAGTATACCAATTTGATATCTGTATCTGGGTTAGTACGAGACCTTGAGATCTCAAGTATGAACTTCCGTTCAGTCAAAAAGATGAAGGCTCGACTTTAGGTGTGTTCCCTTTAGGGAATCTTTTCTTCAACTGCAATTGATTCATATCTTTCGATATTTTTCATTTTTTTATGCAGAGGGTAAGCTTTTAAAGCGTATTAAGTATTATACTAGGTCTAGGCCATTGCTTCCGCAATATCAGAAGACCAGGTATAATACCCCAGATATCAAACAGTATAAAGACCTAGTATCTCAGAATCAGGCAATCTCTCAAACAAGATTTCGAGGGTTTCCCATATATCCGAGAGATGTTCCCCACGAGATAAGCAAGTACTGATATTTAGGTTTATATCTCAAATTCAATCTACTAGTCGTGTGAAGTCTACTGGCACATCATCAGTGAGACTTGTTTAAAATCATTTTGAGTTTCTATTTCTTTAGCATGTTGTGATAGTCCACTGATGTACTATCATTTCCTCTTTTTTCACAACAAAACTCATTTTTGATTTTTCAATGTTTTTGGATTTTTCAAATTTTTAAAATTTCTAAATTTTTTACTCCCCCTAAAATCAAAAATATGTTTTAATTTTTGATTTTCAAGGAAAATTTGAAAGTAAAAGTAATAAACTATACAAATAAAATGACAAACTGATGTGAATTGCTTCAATTCTCCATTCTTTTGGTTTAAACAATCAGAACTCCCCCTGACAACAGACTATTTTCCCATTATGATTTCAAAACACTTATGTTTGTTTTAATCAAAATGTTTTTTCCGGAAAATTAGTTTTGTTGAATTCACACAACATGGGGATTCATGCATCACTTTGTTCTTTCAACCACTTGTAAAAATTATCACTTGTAGATTTTTCACAGAAACATTTTTTTCCTAAGAAAGATGCTGATTCATGCTCCACGATTACCAACATTGGGAGCTCCGGCAAGTCAGGATTTCAAACAAAGAATGCTGACACCCAAGCCTGACTAGCCTTGGGTGCATCCGAGTTATTTTCACTCGGTGGGTAAGTTCTCCTCTTTGATTCATAAAATTCTTTTACCCCTTTGGCCCTACCATCGACCATTTTTCCAAAAATATGTTTTACTTTCCCATTGAAAGCCTTTTTGACATCGAATTCTTTCTTTTCAGAATATAATTGATTCGAAATTTCCACTTTTCCAAATTTTGATTTCAAATTTGCAGCCCGCAATGGTGGAAAGTTGACATCATCCATTGGCGGTACTGACTTTTCTCTTTTTAGCTCATCTTGTGGCTCCTCTAACTTTGACGAGTCAGATTCATCGCCAGAAAGTGACTCCTTTGCTTCCGAAGAAACAAATTCATCGCCAGATTTAACCTCTGATTTCTTAGCAACCCACTTTTGGTTGTTAAGATTCACTCTTCTTTTATAAAACCTTTTAGAACACTCACCAACTTCATATTTTGAATTTTTAAACATTTTAAATTTTTCAGTTGGTGGTTCCGTTTTATCAACAACTTTTTCTTTGAGTTTAGAAGACACTCCCTTTTGTGTGTTGGTTGCCTTTGGACAGTTCCAGGTGATGTGACCAACTTTTTTGCATCGGTAACAGGTTTTTGTCTCCTTTTTCTGATTTGCTTCATTCTTCTCATGTTTCTATTTTTTCTGCAAGAAACGCTTTGTTCGATTGCTTCCAGAATGAGCTCTTTTTCTCTTCTTCAGAACTTGCCCCTGAAACAAATACAGTTTTTGATTTAAAATCTTTAATTTTTTAATTATTTTCAACATCAAAACCCAACACCTTCTTTTTGAAATTGCTTTTATAATTTGGTTTCTTTTGATGACCTGGACCGAAACCTTTCTTCTTGTTTAAACATTGTTGAATTCTATAAGTATATTTAGGTTTTGAAAATCCCATTTTATCTTTTATTTCTGAAAACTTTATTTTTATCAATTTAAAAACTGTTTTAATATTTTCAATTTTCACATTTTTAATTGGAAATTCCTCATCAGAATATAATTTGTCTCAGTCATTCAAAGTATATGCCACTTTGATTGGTTCATCATTCAAACTATTTTCTGTTTTCAGAATCTCTTTATTATGACTACTGTTGACCGATGAACTCGAACTATTGACTGATGAACTCGAAGTTTCAGACTCAGACTTTGACTTTGACTCCTCATCGTTATCCAACACCTAATCTACCACTTTCTTAATCAACTCGGACTCATGATCCGTATCAGATGTTGTGAAAGTGACATCGATGTTATCTGGCAACTCATCTGTTGTTTCTGACTTCAAATCTATATTGACTGCCTTTTTGACTTGTTCTGAGTTTGGATGTCTCGGTGAATACCCTTCCCAAACTGGAGGCAGACACCTTTTATAATTTGCACTTTGTTTCTTACCAGTATCCGTATCTTCCGACTTCTTATCTTGAAAGGCTTCAAAACCTGCTACTGTCGGATAGATTCTATCAATCAAGTAATCAGAACTTGAGTAACTCATTAGCAATCGTCTGATTCTTTCATTCTCAATGTTTTCAGTCTTTAATTCTTGCTTCAACTTAGTACACTCATCAATATAGTGATTGATGGCCTTCTGCTTAGACACCATCACTGCATTCATCATTGTCAAAGCATCTTCCCTTTCTGAGTTTGTCTTTTCCAACTGATTAACCGTTCTGTTCAACACATCATACGATTCTTTTACATACTTAACATCAAACAACAATTTTTCTTTCAACTTATCTAGCTCACTAAACTTCTTATCTTTCTCTTCACAATGTTTGCATGGTTCCAAACATTTCAGACAAGGTTTTGTGACCTCTACAATCTTTTCAATCTCAACAATCTTCTCAACAACTTTAACTTCTTCACTCTGTTCATACTTCTCGTCCTGAGCAACATTCTCACATTTTACCTCTTTCTTTTCTTTTGCTGCTCGTTTCTCCTTTAGCTTCTCCAATTTATCTGCAAAATAAAATTTGAAACTTTCAGGAGATAAATGAGTTTTACCAATGTTTATTTGTTTAATTTCTTCATCATTATCGCTTCTATCAATTGGTAATTGATCAAAGACTGGTGTCTTTTCTGAACTATCTTCTGAAGAGACAGACTCTCCATCTTGACTTTTCTAATCATTTGCAAACACATCCATCCATTCCTTCATCAACTCTAGCTCTTGAATGATCTGTGCAACAAATGCTCTAAACTTTGAGTTACTTTCAGCTGGAATATATTTGTCCCAGCTAAATCCCTCTGGCAATCTTTCATCTTCTTGATCTGGAGGCATAGTAATACAAGTTTTCTTCTTTCCATCTTCAATCGAAATAGTACGGGATGATGACGGTCGTTGAGCTACCTGATGATATATTGCTTTCCGATAATATTCATTGTTCCCGAAAGGATTCTGAGCTCCACTTGCTTCTCAGTTGGTACATCCCCTCTTGAAATGTCCTTTTTCCCTGCACCGAAAACAAGTAACTTTAGACTTATCAAAACCTAAAGTAGAAATATTAGCGTCACGTAAGTCATCTCTTCCGGTAATCTGCTTAGATTCCTCAGCTCTCCTCAACACACTTGCTAAATACCACTTAATATCCATTAGCTCCATTTCCTCAGTATCAATCTGATCGTAATCCTCTCTTGTTAACATAGAATTTCCGATCCTTCCCGCGACCAAACTCTCATATGATTCTAACACGGTAACTAGTAATGCCATATCACCTTTATCGACTTCTTCAGAGAAATTCTGACTGTTCTGAAGATGCAACGCGATGTTGCATTGTAGCACATGACCATTACCATTGTTTGAGCTTTGAGACTGATAATTTGAAGTTGAAACATTAGGATTAACACTCGGATATGAAGAAAATCCACTGTTGTTGATTGAACTTTGATTGAGTGATCCGAATGAGTTTTCTGCGCTGAAAGCGGTCTGGATCTTTGGACTAGCTTCAACATTTTGAACATTACCTTTGAAATACATCTTGATATCTTGTTCACCACTTGAATTGTTCATTCTAGCGATCTTTTGTTGTTCAAGATCTTGTCCTTCAAGTTTTTCAATGAATTGAGCAATTGACAATCTATCATACTCTCCGGTATTCTTCAAAATCATAAGATATGTACCCCATTCATTTTGAGGTAAAGCATCGGCTAAATTTTCAACCCATTCCTCTCGATCTTTATTGATATCCAACCGGGTCATTGAACGCACTAAATGACAATATCTCTCAATAAGAGTTTTTGTAGTTTCACCCGGCAAACTTGAAAACAATTCAAATTCTTTCTTTAATAATGATTTTTTATTCTTGATCATCTCCGTACTTCCTTCGAATTTTGTGCGAAGTGCTTCCCAAATCGAACGTACACTACCATCATGTTGAAGTAATACGAAAATGTCTTCTTTCACAGCTTGTTGAAGTAAACTGATCATCATTTTTTCTGCCTTGTACATGTCTCTCTCTTTATCCGAAAATTCAGAAATAATCTTTATAACTCTCACATCAGAACGAGGTCGAACATACTTAGTTTCAATACAAACCCAAGACATTAGATGATTTGCTTGAACCCAATTCTCGAACCGTTCTTGCCAACTGTAATATTCTTCAATGGTCATCAACTTAGGAGGTTTCTGTAACGTTCCCGTTTCATTCTCCATGTTTACGTTATGAGCAACTGAACTTGCAGTAGCTGAGGTAGTACTGAACTCGTTATAGAATTCGTTTTCTATGGTTCGGTATCGAAAGTTCACAATAACAGATTGTTCAAATGAATTGAGTTTTCAAACGATCTGGTAATTCACACGATCTGAGATCAGTTCGTGCGGTCTGAAGTTCAAACGACCTGGAAGTTGGCACAATCTGAATTTGGTACGACCTGAGATTGGTACAACCTGGATTTGGTACGACCTTGTTCAAATGAGTTGGAATTTCAAACAATCTGAATATTTGAAACAATCTGATCAACTCGTGCGAGCTGATGAAATCAAAGTTCAAACGACCTGGTCGACTTGGAATTCAACCCGTGCGACCTGGAGTTCAACTCGTGCGACCTGGAGTTCAATTCGTGCGACCTGGAGTTTAACTCGTGCGACCTGGAGTTCAACTCGTGCGACCTGGAGTTTTTTTAAACGACTTGAATAGATTTCACGCGATCTGGATGATCTTCAAGCGGTTTGGACCGAAATTCAAACAATCTGGTCCAATTTTCATGCAATTTGAACACTTTTTCACCTCGTTTCAGCAAGATTTCAACTTGTTTGGGATATCTAAGTCCAGAACTCCATGATCTTATCAAATTTTAATCAGTTTTAGGTGTAATTTGGTCCAAAATTTGTTCAAAAATGGTGTTTTACGTGTTATATGTGAAATTCAGACCATTTTAACCACAAATTCACAGTTAATTTTGAGAAAAACATGTAGAAAATGAGTAGAAAGAAGTTATTTTTGTAGAAATCAAGCTGAAATGGTAAGAACTCTTCCTCCTGAGCTCTGATACCACTTGTAGGATCGGGATTCGATCAAACGAGTCGTTCAAAAGAGTTCTCGATCAACACAAAAGGCGGAATCAGACGTATTGATGTTATATCAGCTAGATTTGCACGTAGAATCACTTTAACTGTCGATTGTATTGATTTGATACTGTTTACAGATCGTTCGACACTTCGGCAGCACTTCGTCTCCGGAATCAGATTGTTTCAAATGAAGACCCAAGACCACATATATATAGGAGAGCCAGACCCCATGAACTGCCCAGACCTCATGAACTTGGTCACCTCGTGCGAGGTGGCCTAGCCACTTCATGAGGGGTGGCTGGTTCAGGTTTGTTTTCTGTTTCTCTGGTACAACGTGTCCTGGTCTATCTATTCTAGTTACATGACTCGATACAAGACATAAGTCGAAGTCAACAGACATATGCACTAACAGATTGATGTGTTCCTCGTTAGTAGATTGTGATGTGGATGATGTTGACAAGCCCGCAATATCGCTATATGTTTGGATGCCATGTGCATATATGTATCAGCTATGGGTGTCTGTGTATATCATGTACGAGTGTTTGTGTTAGTGTAGGACTAATGTGGTGTTTATGGCTATAGATTAAATCTACTATTTAATGCAAACCTTGTTTACTATAATTGCTGGCTCTTAGTTGTTAACGTGGGTCTGCTGTGAGTTAGTCAAATCTACATCACAGTACAGGTGTGAGTGTCATGTTGGTGTATATTTTGTGACAACAGCTTAATAGTCTGATTATTTAGTCTTTGGATATTTTGTAATGGGCTTAGCATATTGGTTAGTGAGTTTATTTGTTGTAATGGGCTTGGAAAATGGCCTAGCCCAGTACGAAGCCCAGTTCACAAACATGTGGTATATAAACATGTTTTTGTGATTAGGGTTCTACAAATTATACCGTTTGTTGACCAAGATCACAGAGAGAGGTTGTGAGGTTGTGCGGGTCTTGAATTGATTGTAAAACTGTTTATTTGGATAATCAATAGAAGACCGATTAATTGTGAATTTTTGTTTCTACTCGTTTCTTTGCTATTCTGATCTAGAGGATTCCGCACTCTAGATTGGATATACAATTTTGTGACGATCCGTACGAACGAGGGGACCTACAATTGGTATCAAAGCTTTAGGCTCTTGATTGACTCTATTCAGAATTGGTTGCTGCAGAAAAAGGGTGAATTTTCGGGTTCTTGAGGTGAAATTTTGGAAAATTTTGAGGTTTGGTGAGCTAGGGTTTCGAAATTTTGGAGGAAAATTTTCGAAATTTGTAGAGTTTTTGGCTGAAAAAGGTTGTTTCTGGTGTTCACCGTATTTAATTCTGCATATTTGGTGTTTTTGCTTGAAGGAAACTTGAGGATTTGAAGAACTGTTCTTCGTGTTCTTCGTGGTGTTCATCAAAATTTGCAGAAAATTACTGATAATTTGCTATGCTGATTTGCAGGAAAGTGTTAAAGAGATTTGGAGAATCTGGATAAAATCTTTTCAAATTTTGAAAAGATTGGATTTCTAGCATAATTAACAATTATACTACCAGCATAATTAATAATTACACTACCAGCATAATTATTAATTACACTGACTGACCAGCATAATTAAATCCAAAGGCGACTTTGGTAACTGTGGTGATAGTCCTCAGCGACATTATCACGGTGATCGGCGAATTTGCTAGTCGTCGTAATAGTAAACTGATCAGCTAGCATATTTAATTCTCGGCATATTTATTCAGCCATCATAATTAGCGTGACCCAGCATAATTAACTTGGACCAGCATATTTACTCACCAGCATAATTAACGTGGCTAACCAGCATATTTGCTGGAGTATTTATTTTGGTGGAGTATTTAGGTGTGTATAGAGGATTTAACGTTTTCGAAAATAGAAAGTGATCCGTAGCTCATCTCGACAAACCGTTTGCACGGTTGGGTTCGTTGGATCTTTAGGACAAAAAAAGACTCTGGAAATTCCCAAAATAGGTGTTTGACATTATATATCATTGGATTCGTAATTTCGAGACGATTCTAACGGTATAATTTGGTAATCACAGATTTCGGAAAAATATTGTACGGTTTTATCAGTACGGTTACGGTAAAAACATGTTTAAAGATGGTTAAAATGGACAATGTTAGTGAGACAATTAAAAATTGGCCAAAGCTGATAAACGTTAAACAATATGTTGTTTGGAAAGAGGAGTTTGATGTAGTTGTGAAAAGTGAGGATACCAGGATGTGGAGCTGTATGATTGATGGATATGTTGCTCCTACACGCCGTGTTGAAGGAAGGGTAAAAGTGATTTCTGATGAGAAGAGGGATGAATCTGAGAAACTTATGGTTGATGCGGAGAAGAAAGCTTTAACAGTGATCAAGATGTCCTTGCCAGAGGGAATTAAACATACCTTTAAGAAGTATGGGACTTCTAGAGAGCTGTGGGAAGCTTTAGAAAAACGTTATCAGAGTTCATCTAGACAAAGTGTAGGAGCTCGTGCTTCAGATGTAGAAGCAGATGTTGTGGTAGAAGAGAAGAAGAAAGCTGATAAGGAGAATGTTGAGAAGAAGGACACAGAAGTTTCAAAGGGCTTGACTGCTGTGAATGGACTTACAGCAGAGGAGAAGGCATCATCAGAATCTGTAAGTCATACATGTCATAATTGCACTGAACTACAGGGTAAGGTTAACAGACTATCGGAGCAAAACAAAATTCTATTAGCTTGTGTAGAGAATTTAAAAGAGTCAAATGTTCTTTTGATTAAACGAGAGTCAAATTGTTTAAACAAACTCAAATTAAATGAACAGGAAATCAACAGTTTAACAAGCAAAGTCAATGAACTGTTACAGGTCATTGATTTGGCTCGTGAAACTCTAAAGGATAAAGCTAATGAATTTTCTGATAAGTGCAGGGAATTGGCCATTGCACAAGACCAAATTGTTGAACTTAAAGGAAAGTTAGACAAATTTGAAAAATCATCATTAGTTAAGAATAAAATTCAAGCAAGTTTGAAAAGGAGTAATGATAAAAAGGGTTTGGTGTTTAGTAAAGCCTCATCTTCTAAAAATCAAGACTACTCTTTTTTACCTGATGAGAATGAGCTAACTGACTTTGTCCCTAATACACCAGCTGTAGTGGATCCGATAGCTGTGGACTTGCCAAATAGTCCAGTTTCTTTGAAAGAATCTGTTGACTCTAACAGTACACCTCATAAAGTGGATGGATGAGGATACTGAAGACGAAAAGAAGAAAACATTTTAAAAAGAGATTTCACAAAAAGAGAATTTATAAGACAAAATCTTGTTTTAAATGTCACAACAAAGGGCACGTGGCGACTTGTCCTTTAAAGAAAAATAAGCAAAAAGTTGATGAAGTTAAGGATGGGAATAGGATTGGTTTAAATAATAATGTGCAACCACATTGTCAATATAATCAACCAAGATTTCAATCAAAGACTTCAACAACATGAAGATTTGATAGACCAAGAAGTATTTCTCCACAATTTAGTCATTTTAATGGTAAATCAAATAGGTTTCAAAATCAAAATAGAAATTTTGGATATCAAAATCGATACCAACTAACGGTAATCGAAATTTTCAAAGAAGAAACGAACATAGGGGTTTTAGTAACTCAAATGTTCAACAACATCCAAATTTTTTTTCCAAATTCATGGTATAATAATGGGCAAAGAAGGTATCAAGATAATAATTTTCAAAGGTCAGAAAATCCGAGATTTTATTGGAACTCTCGCGATCAAAGACCTAGTGGAAGTTATAAATCTTGTTCAACAACAGGGAAAACATCCAAGACACCAGAAAGGTGTGATGGATATTGGTTAGAAGCTTTGTATATGGATTTACATAGTCAATCCAAAACCGGTCAGGTTTGGGTTGTTAAGTCTAACTGAGTTGTTGAGTGTGTGCAGGATGACCAAGAAGGACCGTTGATGTGTTCAACAGTGGTTGTTCCTGTGAAGCGTCTGAGGTGAATAGTAGGTTAAAATTGGTAACGAACTATTTACTATAGTGATTGTTATGATTATTCTAAACTTTAACATTGAAAAACTTATTGTTAGGTTAAAGTGGGAGTCTGTTTGTGTTTAAATTTCTGTTTTTGAAACTTGCTCCATAAAAACAAAAATTTAGGGGGAGAAATTTCTCTAAGCCAAAAAGAGTTTAGATAGTGCGTGAGTTTAGGGGAAGTAAGTTAGTAAGTATAAAAATTTTAAAAATCCAAAAACATTGAAAAATCAAAAACATAAAAAAAGTAAAAAAAAATCAAAAATGAGTTATCACTGTGTGAAAAAGAAGAAATGATAGTACATCAGCAAGTTAGACCGTCACACTGAAAATGAATTAAATTGCTTAAGTGTGATAGCAGCTTCATCAAATGATGTACCAGTAGTCAAAAAGCATGAAATAATCAACTTACCAATGTGATATAAACATAACGAACTGTTTATGAGTGGGGAACACATCAGTGGTGTATGGTTTAATGACCTTAAATCTTGCGTTGATAGATTGCCAAAATCTGAGGTTTTGGGTCTTTATACTGTTATTTCATCTGGGGATATCAGGGTTGTCCTTCTACTGCATCCAGATACATGCTGACCTAGGCACAACCAGGATATCTTAAAAGAGCTAAAAATGCCAAAACCCAAAAATGAAGAAGCTCTCCTAGAGAGTTATTCAAATATGCAAAATGCATAATTCGTACCAAAAATTGGTATTTTTCTTAGCCCTCGTTAGATATTTTGGTCTCTTTGCTGTACGGAAGTACTGACCTGATCACCAATTATCTATCGTTGTAAAACAAAACGGATGAATTCAGTATACTCACCTACTACAAGGAATCTTTGTGCATACCTTGATCGTGGGGGTACATCCTGAAGTGGGACGCACTAGTATTTCAGTAATAATATTACCTTAACGTATCATACGGTAATGGTACTTGAAATGTTCATGCATTTTGTTTAAGTGGATAAACAATACTGGTAATCGTCCTGGACTGCTTTTCACGAATATTATACAACGAATTAACTGCTTGTGTGAAATAGTTTGATTTAGCTGATATGATCTTCTTGCACATGATTCTCACTAAAAGATGAAATTGTAATTATTTTTTGAGTTTTAGTTTAGTTTGTTAGTTTGTTTTGAAAAAAAATAAATAAAAAATTCCAAAAAGATTTCTTTTTAAAAGACTTCCATTTTGAACTGTAAGGTAGTTATTTTTGCATCATAAGATAAAATATTGGTTTATCTTTAAATGTGAAAAAGACTAATGGTATTTAAGATACTTGCTTGTGTTTCTAAACAGATTGATGCAATTATCAAAATGAAGTGCAGAATACAAGTAAAGTGCAGATTGAGAGTGAAGTGAAGAATGTGTGAAGATGCATGGTAGGATCCTTCTACTACATTGCAGAGAGAAAGAGATATGGAAGAATTTGGAGGTACTTGCTTAACCAAAGATTGCTAGTTCACTAATCTACAATGAATGAAAGTTTTTGAGATTGGAAGCATCATCTAAGGGGGAGTCTGTTGATGTCAAAAGATGTGTAGCTGACACTATCCAAAGACCAAAAGAACACAAGATGTTTGAAGACAAAGTTACACTATGAAGCTATTGTCAAGGGGGAGTCTTTTGGTGCATATTCTGTAACAACAGCTTAATAGTTTGATTATTTAGTCTTTGGATATTTTATAATTGGCTTAGCATATTGGTTAGTGAGTTTATTTGTTGTAATGGGCTTGGAAAATGGCCTAGCCCAGTAGGAAGCCTAGTTCACAAACATGTGGTATATAAACATGTTTTTGTGATTAAGGTTTTAGACTTCTTGGAGACTAGAAAGAGAAAACGTAGAGAGAGAGAGATAATTCGAAATTTAGGGTTTGTAGAGCAATATCACAGAGAGAGGTTGTGAGGTTGTGCGGGTCTTAAATTGATTGTAAAACTGTTTGTTTGGATAATCAATAGAAAACCGATTAATTGTGAATTTCTGTTTCTACTCGTTTCTGTGCTATTCTGATCTAGAGGATTCCGCACTCTAGATTGGATATACAATTCTGTGACGATCGGTATGAACGAGGGGACCTACATGTCAAGTAGGCATTAGTGTAGTGAATGCAATAAGACTGGTGAACCTTGCACTTTGGAGCAGAGTGTCATCATAGCTTTTCGAAAGAGAACAGCTATAGTATGGTTTTTCAAAACTTAAACCAACTTCACTATAACCAATGGCTCTGATACTAATCTACCACACCCTCAAATTTCACATGCAGGGTTTTACCGCAAGGCGTGTGACATTCCAGGATCAAGCCACTAATCATGTTGAACCATTTCAAGTTAAAATTGTAAAACGTTTAACTACCACATTCAACTGAACAGTGATAATAGTTTTACAAGTTTGAAAACATAAGTTGAAGTTATTAGCGGAAGCAAAAGTATACAATCCAGTCTTAATTGAATATCATAGTTATTTAGCAAAATAATGTAAACAGTTTAACCAAAAGCCATGACACTCTCCAAACTGTAAGTTCCCATCCGAGCCGTACCTAACAACCTGCAAAGCATGCAATAGTGTGTCAACATAAAGTTGTCGAATTCACAGTTTCAGTTTTATTGTAAAAACAAGTTCGTTTAAATACTTTAGTTTATAAAAACATGTCATGCGTAACTAACTTGCTACTAAGCTACTAAACTGTGTAGTACTGAAACTTGATTGTTGTAGTTGTTATGCCCCATATCAGTGTCTATCATCATTGATAAAGTGTCAAGGTCAATAGTTCACGCCTAGATCCAAGCACGGTGTGAGGTTTGTCAAACCTAATAGTGTTATCAACTAATACCCCGTTCGCCAAACCCGGCGACTAATCAGTATAATACGTGGGGACTTTCAGATAGATGTTGGTTTAGTCCGCTAAATACATGAAATATAAACTGAGGTATTTATTTAATAGTATTCCAATCCAGGAATACTAGGTGGTCCCAATCCAGGGATAGTGTGGTCCACCTCCAGTGGATAGTTTGTTTCAGTGGTTCCAATCCAGGAACGCGCATGTAGCCCCAATCCAGGGGTACCGTATGTATTTCTTAAACCATGGAAATAGTGTGTTGTCCCAACCCTGGGACGCATGCTTTTAGTAAAGGGTTGCGAACTCACCTTAGGGTGCGTGTTATATCCAGAAGTGTTATGTGTCAGAGACACAAACTTGCACATCATGCAAACATTCACCAAGACATTCCCTAATAAGTGTAGCACAATATAAGTAACCAATACTAAAGTAAAGTTATTTCACGTGTGATCGAGCTCTACCGAATCGTTAAATGTCTGACCCGATGGTAAGGTTATTACTCTGATGCAACAACAACTCTAGGTTCGTTTAATCCCACATATACCCCATATATGTACTAAGCCTTAAGAACAACTTAGTTCTCGAGCGATTAAATATATATATATATATATATTTGGATATATTAATAAAATCGTGTTAACGTGCATGTAGGTGTGTATTTGTATTAAGATAGCACACGTTATAAGACCGCGTAATATATTAATACCATTTTCGAAATATTATCATACATACTAACAATTTATTGAAGTAAGGCAGACTTATCATATACTAAACTTATGACACACGTAGTCAAATAATAGGTAAAGGACGCACTGGCGTATCATTTATAGTCGTTAAAATAAATAAATATCATTATGTATTTATTTTAGTTTATTTTATTCGGATAATATGGAAATGTCCCGAATAACATTATCTATTATCATGCGATAATTACATTTCGAATCTCGTTTAACCGTTCGAAATAAATATAGATCATTATATTTAAACTTGTTTCGTGATTCACAAACGTCATCCGGAATAAACATATACTTTATAATATTTATAAAAATTATTTGAGTCCTGATATGCTTTTGTTTATTATAAAATACACACGTTATATTCTATAGATTCTCATGAAAATCAGGCAGAGTTTCCTCTGTTTATAGAACAAAACCCGACAACTTAAGTTGTCGATCATTTTCTATACATCAAAAGTCCAAGCCGGTATCACGTATTTATATTTATATGTATGTTCACATAAATACACGTACAAGTCCGATTATAACTGAATATCTCACATACAAAACCCATATATTATTTTT